>NW_026576630.1:5000-45000 GCF_028641065.1 Leucoraja erinaceus
CCTAGCAACTCTAAACCCTAGCACTCTAAACCCTAGCAACTCTAAACCCTAGCAACTCTAAACCCTAGCAACTCTAAACCCTAGCAACTCTAAACCCTAGCAACTCTAAACCCTAGCAACTCTAAACCCTAGCAACTCTAAACCCTAGCAACTCTAAACCCTAGCAACTCTAAACCCTAGCAACTCTAAACCCTAGCAACTCTAAACCCTAGCAACTCTAAACCCTAGCAACTCTAAACCCTAGCAACTCTAAACCCTAGCAACTCTAAACCCCTAGCAACTCTAAACCCTAGCAACTCTAAACCCTAGCAACTCTAAACCCTAGCAACTCTAAACCCTAGCAACTCTAAAAACCCTAGCAACTCTAAACCCTAGCAACTCTAAACCCTAGCAACTCTAAACCCTAGCAACTCTAAACCCTAGCAACTCTAAACCCTAGCAACTCTAAACCCTAGCAACTCTAAACCCTAGCAACTCTAAACCCTAGCAACTCTAAACCCTAGCAACTCTAAACCCTAGCAACTCTAAACCCTAGCAACTCTAAACCCTAGCAACTCTAAACCCTAGCAACTCTAAACCCTAGCAACTCTAAAACCCTAGCAACTCTAAACCCTAGCAACTCTAAACCCTAGCAACTCTAAACCCTAGCAACTCTAAACCCTAGCAACTCTAAACCCTAGCAACTCTAAACCCTAGCAACTCTAAACCCTAGCAACTCTAAACCCTAGCAACTCTAAACCCTAGCACCTCCTAACCCTAGCAACTCTAAACCCTAGCAACTCTAAACCCTAGCAACTCTAAACCCTAGCAAACTCTAAACCCTAGCAACTCTAAACCCTAGCAACTCTAAACCCTAGCAACTCTAAACCCTAGCAACTCTAAACCCTAGCAACTCTAAACCCTAGCAACTCTAAACCCTAGCAACTCTAAACCCTAGCAACTCTAAACCCTAGCAACTCTAAACCCTAGCAACTCTAAACCTAGCAACTCTAAACCCTAGCAACTCTAAACCCTAGCAACTCTAAACCCTAGCAACTCTAAACCCTAGCAACTCTAAACCCTAGCAACTCTAAACCCTAGCAACTCTAAACCCTAGCAACTCTAAACCCTAGCAACTCTAAACCCTAGCAACTCTAAACCCTAGCAACTCTAAACCTAGCAACTCTAAACCCTAGCAACTCTAAACCCTAGCAACTCTAAAAACCTAGCAACTCTAAACCCTAGCAACTCTAAACCCTAGCAACTCTAAACCCTAGCAACTCTAAACCCTAGCAACTCTAAACCCTAGCAACTCTAAACCCTAGCAACTCTAAACCCTAGCAACTCTAAACCCTAGCAACTCTAAACCCTAGCAACTCTAAACCCTAGCAACTCTAAACCCTAGCAACCCTAAACCCTAGCAACTCTAAACCCTAGCAACTCTAAACCCTAGCAACTCTAAAACCCTAGCAACTCTAAACCCTAGCAACTCTAAACCCTAGCAACTCTAAACCCTAGCAACTCTAAACCCTAGCAACTCTAAACCCTAGCAACTCTAAACCCTAGCAACTCTAAACCCTAGCAACTCTAAACCCTAGCAACTCTAAACCCTAGCAACTCTAAACCCTAGCAAACTCTAACCCTAGCAACTCTAAACCCTAGCAACTCTAAACCCTAGCAACTCTAAACCCTAGCAACTCTAAACCCTAGCAACTCTAAACCCTAGCAACTCTAAACCCTAGCAACAGGTTCTCTAAACCAACTCTAGCCGGCGATAACAGTCTAAAACCCTACACTAGCAACTCTAAACCCTAGCAACTCTAAACCCTAGCAACTCTAAACCCTAGCAACTCTAAACCCTAGCACTCTAAACCGTAGCAACTCTAAACCCTAGCAACTCTAAACCCTAGCAACTCTAAACACCTAGCAACTCTAAACCCTAGCAACTCTAAACCCTAGCAACTCTAAACCCTAGCAACTCTAAACCCTAGCAACTCTAAACCCTACCAACTCTAAACCCTAGCAACTCTAAACCCTAGCAACTCTAAAACCTAGCAAACTCTAAACCCTAGCAAAGTCTAAACCCTAGCAACGACTAAACCCTAGCAACAGGTTGGGAAACCCTAGCAACTCTAAAACAGTAGCAACTCTAAACCCTAATGAGCACCACTCAACCCAATAGCAAAACTCTAAACCCTAGCAAACTCTAAAACCTAGCAACTCTAAACCCTATCAACTCTAAACCCTAGCAACTCTAAACCCTAGGCAACTCTAAACCCTAGCAATTTCTAACCCCTAGCAACTCTAAACCCGAGCAAACTCTAACCCCTAGCAACTCTAAACCCTAGCAACTCTAAACCCTACCAACTCTAAACCCTAGCAACTCTAAACCCTACCAACTCTAACCCCTACCAAACCTAAACCCTAGCAACTCTAAACCCTTGCAACTCTTTTGAAAACATAGCAACTCTAAACCCGGCCAGCAACACTAAAGTAACTCCTTAGGGGAAGAAGTTTGCCCTAGCAACTGCTAACCCTAGCAACTCTAAACCCTAGCAGACTCTAAACCCTAGCAAAAAAAACCTAGCAACTCAGTAACCCTAGCAAAACAGCTAAAGACCTAGCAAAAACTACAGGAACATTAGCAACTCTAAAACCCTAGCAACTCTAATGGTGCCACTGCAAAGTATCCAACCCCTAGCAACTTAACAACCTAGCAAACTACAGTACTCTGGAAGGCAATTAATCCCTAAACTTAGCCCCAGCAACTCTAAAACCCTAGCAACTCTAAAACCTAGCAGATCCTAGCAACTTAACTAGTAATGTAAAACCATTAGCAACTCTGAAACTAACAACCCTAGGAACTCTAAACACCACTAGCAACTCTAAAGTTCAAAGACAAAGTGCTGGAGGCATTCAGCAGTTCAGGTACAATCTGCCTGACTGCAAGTGGAATGGACAGATGACACCTCAGCCTAGCAACCTTCCTCAGACTGATGAGAGTGAAAAGAGGCAGCAACAGGAAAAGCAAGCAAGGAAATAGGTGCAACTCTGCGAGGCGTGACTCCAAATGGATGGGTGAGTGCCAAAGGCTCAAGGTGAAAGGGACAAAAAACCCAATAAGGGGAGAACTAAAATATGAAACTAGGAACCCTAGCAACTGGAAGGGATAGAGGGATATGGACTCCCGTTTGAAAAGATGAGCATACAAGACCTAGTTAGTTATTACTTAGTTATTCCTATTTGGTGGTATTTAGTTACCCTTAGTTTAGTCATGGTTAGTTAGTCATGGTTAGTTAGTCATGGTTAGTTAGTCAATGAGGGGAGTATGCATCTCTATCCTTTCCAATCTCTTCCCTTCCTAGCAAACTCCTAACCCCTATTTCCCTTTTACCTTCCAACCCCACCTCACCCTGGTTTGACATTTCAGTTCTTGTACTTATCCAACATGTTTGATCACTTCCACCTTCAGCCTTTGGCACTCACTCCATCCATGTGCCCATCACTCACTAACCTGTAATCCACCCATCATTGTCAGGCAGTGCCCAAACCCCCACCTCATTTCCAGCTCTCCCCCGTATTTCAGACTGAGAGCTCCTGACCCGATTAGTCATCTGTCCAATCCTTCAGGGGGTTGTCAAACCCACCAAGTTCCTCCAGCACTGTATATATACACTCACGATTCAAACATGGGGTGGCTCGTGTAAAAAAAGTATGTTTGCACACGAGGAATTTCATTTACCAGACACTCATACCAATAAAAAGCAACAGAACACAAAGTTCAAACTCTTCCCTTCTTTGGCCTCCTGCGGTCTGGGGCCTCGGGCCTTCCGTTGACGGGACGATCTTGACTCCCGTAGCAGGCGGTCGGGCCGTCCGTGTCGGGGGTCCTGCATCGGGGGGGGGGGGGGGGGGTTGAATCCCAGCTCACTCGGGGTCTAGTCGAACCTTTTGCGGTCTTTGGAGCTTCCCGACATCGGTCTCTACCAGAGACTGCGAGCTCCTCGATGTTGAAGAAACAAATTTGGAAAAGCCATCAATAATTGAACACATTTATCCCATTAAACTGAAGAGGGTTAGAAATACGTACCTTATCTCCGATGACATCCATAAAGACCAAATCCATGAAGACTTGATGCTGAAAAATCAAATTAACATAACATTTTAATGTTTGAAATGTTCCAACGTCCTTCTCTACAATGAGACAAAGTGCTGGAGTAACTCAGTGGGTCGGACAGTCCCGGGTGAGAAGATTCTAATCCTGAAGGTAAAAACACTTGGACATGTCGACAATGCCTGGAGATGCATCTCCAACCAGGACCATTGTGTCTCTGCAGTCAGGACTCCTGCAGGTTGGACCAATATTAAGGTAGTCCAATATATTTAGACTACTTTAAGAGTTTAAGGTCTGAAGAGTCCCAACCCAGAATTACCAATCCATGTTCTCCAGCGATGTTGCTGCACCCATTGAGTTACTCCAGCACTGACACAATCTACAAGCACAGCAACACCCCAGTTACATCAAATACCCATTATATTTCACAAGAGTTCTCCCAACCTTGTTGCCCGATGCCTCACTCTCCACGTGGACATTTAAACATTAGATATAAACAAACATTCAGTGGTGTCCAGATGGTTTAAAAAAAACCTGGAATAACCCAACCCCCCAGAGCTTCAGTCAAAAATATTAAACTCTACTTTCCCTGTAACAGGAGCCAACTACAACCGGGGAACATGGCTCTGTTCAAAGACAAAGTGCTGGAGGCATTCAGCAGTTCAGGTACAATCTGCCTGACTGCAAGTGGAATGGACAGATGACACCTCAGGTCAGCAACCTTCCTCAGACTGATGAAAGAGAGTGAAAAGAGGCAGAGGCATGCAGGACAAAGCAAGCAAGGAAATAGGTGGTACATGCGAGGCGTGATGACCATATGGATGGAGTGAGTGCCAAAGGCTCAAGGTGAAAGGGACAAAATGCCAAATAAGGGGAGAACGGAAATATGAAACTAGGAGAGATGGGTGGAAGGGATAGAGGGAATATGGAACTCCTGTTTGAAAGATGAGCATACAAGGACTAGTTAGTTATTACTTAGTTATTCCTATTTGGTAGTATTTAGTTATGGTTAGTTAGTTAGTCATGGTTAGTTAGTCATGGTTAGTTAGTCATGGTTAGTTAGTCATGGTTAGTTAGTTAGAGGGGAAGTATGCTCATCTCTCAAATCCTTGTCCATATTTCCCTTTTACCTTCCAACCCCACCTCACCCTAGTTTTACATTTCAGTTCTTGTCCTTATCCAACATGTTTGATCACTTTCACCTTCAGCCTTTGGCACTTACTCCATCCATTTGCCCATCACCCACTCACCTGTAATCCACCCATCACTTGTCAGGCAGTGCCCAACCCCCACCTCATTTCCAGCTCTCCCCCGTATTTCAGACTGAGAGCTCCTGACCCGATTAGTCATCTGTTCAATCCTTCAGGGGGTTGTCAAACCCACCAAGTTCCTCCAGCACTGTATATATACACACACGATTCAAACATGGGGTGGCTCGTGTAAAAAAAGTATGTTTGCACACGAGGAATTTCATTTACCAGACACTCATACCAATAAAAAGCAACAGAACACAAAGTTCAAACTCTTCCCTTCTTTGGCCTCCTGCGGTCTGGGGCCTCGGGCCTTCCGTTGACGGGACGATCTTGACTCCCGTAGCAGGCGGTCGGGCCGTCCGTGTCGGGGGTCCTGCATCGGGGGGTTGAATCCCAGCTCACTCGGGGTCTAGTCGAACCTTTTGCGGTCTTTGGAGCTTCCCGACATCGGTCTCTACCAGAGACTGCGAGCTCCTCGATGTTGAAGAAACAAATTTGGAAAAGCCATCAATAATTGAACACATTTATCCCATTAAACTGAAGAGGGTTAGAAATACGTACCTTATCTCCGATGACATCCATAAAGACCAAATCCATGAAGACTTGATGCTGAAAAATCAAATTAACATAACATTTTAATGTTTGAAATGTTCCAACGTCCTTCTCTACAATTAGACAAAGTGCTGGAGTAACTCAGTGGGTCGGACAGTCCCGGGTGAGAAGATTCTAATCCTGAAGGTAAAAACACTTGGACATGTCGACAATGCCTGGAGATGCATCTCCAACCAGGACCATTGTGTCTCTGCAGTCAGGACTCCTGCAGGTTGGACCAATATTAAGGTAGTCCAATATATTTAGACTACTTTAAGAGTTTAAGGTCTGAAGAGTCCCAACCCAGAATTACCAATCCATGTTCTCCAGCGATGTTGCTGCACCCATTGAGTTACTCCAGCACTGACACAATCTACAAGCACAGCAACACCCCAGTTACATCAAATACCCATTATATTTCACAAGAGTTCTCCCAACCTTGTTGCCCGATGCCTCACTCTCCACGTGGACATTTAAACATTAGATATAAACAAACATTCAGTGGTGTCCAGATGGTTTAAAAAAAACCTGGAATAACCCAACCCCCCAGAGCTTCAGTCAAAAATATTAAACTCTACTTTCCCTGTAACAGGAGCCAACTACAACCGGGGAACATGGCTCTGTTCAAAGACAAAGTGCTGGAGGCATTCAGCAGTTCAGGTACAATCTGCCTGACTGCAAGTGGAATGGACAGATGACACCTCAGGTCAGCAACCTTCCTCAGACTGATGAAAGAGAGTGAAAAGAGGCAGAGGCATGCAGGACAAAGCAAGCAAGGAAATAGGTGGTACATGCGAGGCGTGATGACCATATGGATGGAGTGAGTGCCAAAGGCTCAAGGTGAAAGGGACAAAATGCCAAATAAGGAGAGAACGGAAATATGAAACTAGGAGAGATGGGTGGAAGGGATAGAGGGAATATGGAACTCCTGTTTGAAAGATGAGCATACAAGGACTAGTTAGTTATTACTTAGTTATTCCTATTTGGTGGTATTTAGTTATGGTTAGTTAGTCATGGTTAGTTAGTCATGGTTAGTTAGTCATGGTTAGTTAGTTATGGTTAGTTAGTTAATGAGGGGAAGTATGCTCATCTCTCAAATCCTTGTCCATATTTCCCTTTTACCTTCCAACCCCACCTCACCCTAGTTTTACATTTCAGTTCTTGTCCTTATCCAACATGTTTGATCACTTTCACCTTCAGCCTTTGGCACTTACTCCATCCATTTGCCCATCACCCACTCACCTGTAATCCACCCATCACTTGTCAGGCAGTGCCCAACCCCCACCTCATTTCCAGCTCTCCCCCGTATTTCAGACTGAGAGCTCCTGACCCGATTAGTCATCTGTTCAATCCTTCAGGGGGTTGTCAAACCCACCAAGTTCCTCCAGCACTGTATATATACACTCACGATTCAAACATGGGGTGGCTCGTGTAAAAAAAGTATGTTTGCACACGAGGAATTTCATTTACCAGACACTCATACCAATAAAAAGCAACAGAACACAAAGTTCAAACTCTTCCCTTCTTTGGCCTCCTGCGGTCTGGGGCCTCGGGCCTTCCGTTGACGGGACGATCTTGACTCCCGTAGCAGGCGGTCGGGCCGTCCGTGTCGGGGGTCCTGCATCGGGGGGGGGGGGGGGGGGGGGTTTGAATCCCAGCTCACTCGGGGTCTAGTCGAACCTTTTGCGGTCTTTGGAGCTTCCCGACATCGGTCTCTACCAGAGACTGCGAGCTCCTCGATGTTGAAGAAACAAATTTGGAAAAGCCATCAATAATTGAACACATTTATCCCATTAAACTGAAGAGGGTTAGAAATACGTACCTTATCTCCGATGACATCCATAAAGACCAAATCCATGAAGACTTGATGCTGAAAAATCAAATTAACATAACATTTTAATGTTTGAAATGTTCCAACGTCCTTCTCTACAATTAGACAAAGTGCTGGAGTAACTCAGTGGGTCGGACAGTCCCGGGTGAGAAGATTCTAATCCTGAAGGTAAAAACACTTGGACATGTCGACAATGCCTGGAGATGCATCTCCAACCAGGACCATTGTGTCTCTGCAGTCAGGACTCCTGCAGGTTGGACCAATATTAAGGTAGTCCAATATATTTAGACTACTTTAAGAGTTTAAGGTCTGAAGAGTCCCAACCCAGAATTACCAATCCATGTTCTCCAGCGATGTTGCTGCACCCATTGAGTTACTCCAGCACTGACACAATCTACAAGCACAGCAACACCCCAGTTACATCAAATACCCATTATATTTCACAAGAGTTCTCCCAACCTTGTTGCCCGATGCCTCACTCTCCACGTGGACATTTAAACATTAGATATAAACAAACATTCAGTGGTGTCCAGATGGTTTAAAAAAAACCTGGAATAACCCAACCCCCCCAGAGCTTCAGTCAAAAATATTAAACTCTACTTTCCCTGTAACAGGAGCCAACTACAACCGGGGAACATGGCTCTGTTCAAAGACAAAGTGCTGGAGGCATTCAGCAGTTCAGGTACAATCTGCCTGACTGCAAGTGGAATGGACAGATGACACCTCAGGTCAGCAACCTTCCTCAGACTGATGAAAGAGAGTGAAAAGAGGCAGAGGCATGCAGGACAAAGCAAGCAAGGAAATAGGTGGTACATGCGAGGCGTGATGACCATATGGATGGAGTGAGTGCCAAAGGCTCAAGGTGAAAGGGACAAAATGCCAAATAAGGAGAGAACGGAAATATGAAACTAGGAGAGATGGGTGGAAGGGATAGAGGGAATATGGAACTCCTGTTTGAAAGATGAGCATACAAGGACTAGTTAGTTATTACTTAGTTATTCCTATTTGGTGGTATTTAGTTATGGTTAGTCATGGTTAGTTAGTCATGGTTAGTTAGTCATGGTTAGTTAGTCATGGTTAGTTAGTCATGGTTAGTTAGTCATGGTTAGTTAGTCATGGTTAGTTAGTCATGGTCAGTTAGTCATGGTCAGTTAGTCATGGTCAGTTAGTCATGGTCAGTTAGTCATGGTCAGTTAGTTAGTTATGGTTAGTTAGTTAATGAGGGGAAGTATGCTCATCTCTCAAATCCTTGTCCATATTTCCCTTTTACCTTCCAACCCCACCTCACCCTAGTTTTACATTTTAGTTCTTGTCCTTATCCAACATGTTTGATCACTTTCACCTTCAGCCTTTGGCACTTACTCCATCCATTTGCCCATCACCCACTCACCTGTAATCCACCCATCACTTGTCAGGCAGTGCCCAACCCCCACCTCATTTCCAGCTCTCCCCCGTATTTCAGACTGAGAGCTCCTGACCCGATTAGTCATCTGTCCAATCCTTCAGGGGGTTGTCAAACCCACCAAGTTCCTCCAGCACTGTATATTTACTCACGATTCAAACATGGGGTGGCTCGTGTTGCAAAAAAATGTTTGCAACATGAGGAATTTCATTTACCAGACACTCATACCAATAAAAAGCAACAGAACACAAAGTTCAAACTCTTCCCTTTTTGGCCTCCTGTGGTCCGGGGCCTCGGGCCTTCCGTTGACGGCACGATCTTGACTCCCGTAGCAGGCGGTCGGGCCTTCCGTGTCGGGGGTCCTGCATCGGGTGGTTGAATCCCAGCTCACTCGGGGTGTAGTCGAACCTTTTGCGTTCTTTGGAGCTTCCCGACATCGGTCTCTACCAGAGACTGCGAGCTCCTCGATGTTGAAGAAACAAATTTGGAAAAGCCATCAATAATTGAACACATTTATCCCATTAAACTGAAGAGGGTTAGAAATACGTACCTTATCTCCGATGACATCCATAAAGACCAAATCCATGAAGACTTGATGCTGAAAAATCAAATTAACATAACATTTTAATGTTTGAAATGTTCCAACGTCCTTCTCTACAATTAGACAAAGTGCGGGAGTAACTCAGTGGGTCGGACAGTCCCGGGTGAGAAGATTCTAGTCCTCAAGCTAAAAACACTTGGATATGTGGACAATGCCTGAAGAAATATGAAACTAGGAGAGATGGGTGGAAGGAATAGAAGGGAATATGGAACTGTTTGAGAAATGAACGCACAAGAAAGGACTAGTTAGTTGTTATTACTATTTGGTTGTTATTACTTAATTATTAATATTTAATTCTGTGAAGCGTCACCTGTGAAATGTCACCTATCCATGTTCTCCACAGATGCTGCCTGACCCGCTGAGTTACTCCAGCACTCTGTGAAACGTCACCTATCCATGTTCTCCACATATGCTGCCTGTCCCGCTGAGTTACTCCAGCACTCTGTGAAACGTCACCTATCCATGTTCTCCACAGATGCTGCCTGACCCGCTGACCCGCTGAGTACTCCAGCACTCTGTCTTTTTTTTTTTGAACCAGCAGTTCCTTGATTTTCATCCCAAATCTTTCCTGGTTTCAGGGCTTTTACCAAGTTGGGTATCTGAACAATGGGTGCATTACAGAGAAAGGAAAAAAGTCAGAGCAACAAAGAACCATTTTCAGTAAAGAGCACAATATCTAATTTGTAGACAGCAACGTTTCAGGTCAAGACCCTTCTTCAGACTGATGTTGGGATCAGGATCAAGAAAGGAAGAGGCAGAAACAGGCTGGGAAAGAGGGAGAAACCACTGAAATTGGAGAATGGGAAGAGGAGGCCAGTGATGGGATCCCGTTGGAGGTGGCAAAAATGTCAGAGGATTATCTGTTGTATGTGACGGCTGGTAAGGTGGAAGGCGAGGACATGGGGACTCAGTCCTTGTTACGAGTAGAGGGATGGGGAATAAGAGCAGAGCTGTGGGAGATAGAGACCATGATAAGAGCCTCGTCTATAGTAGAAGGGAATCTGTACCTGCAATGGGGGACATGCAGCGTAAGTCCTTGTTACGAGTAGAGCGATGGGGAATAAGAGCAGAGCTGTGGGAGATAGAGACCATGATAAGAGCCTCGTCTATAGTAGAAGGGAATCTGTACCTGCAATGGGGGACATGCAGCGTAATTCAATTGTGAGATACAGCACAGAAACATCACAAATCCAGTTACAGCAGACAAAAAAATTCTGACACTGTGCCCTCTGGTGCGACTCCCAAATATCAACAATGAAAGGAGATACTCAGCAGAATTAATCAACAAGCAAAACACCATTCAGTAGAAAAAAAATAGTGTTCTCACCTACCCCTGGACACCTGGAATATCAAGATCCACAACAGAAAAAAGGGGAGACTGCATGTAATCAAAGCCCAAACACAATTCAGTAGAAAGCTGTAGTGTTCTCACCTACCTCATGCCATGGAGATGTGCTCCCATCCACAGCCCAGGACCACTGCTCCCCTCTGCCCTGACCACTGCTCCCATCCACAGCCCAGGACCACTGCTCCCATCCACAGCCCAGGACCACTGCACTCAGACACTCCCACAACACCCCCTTTTATACAACTGCCAATTTTCTAAACAGCTTCAATAAAGCCAATAATCACGTCCACCAGTGGCCAATCAATGTTTGTTGCACACATCATGATATCCACCTGGGGCAGTAGTTGTCTGTGGGACAATAATTGCCCAAAGTGGCTGCTTGCATTTCCTTAAGTCAGAGACGACAATAGTACACAGAATCAGAATTATGCCATTCGGCCCATCGAGCCTACTCTACCATTCAATCACATCTGATCTATCTCTCCCTCCCAACCCCATTCTCCTGCCCATAACCCCTGACACCCGCACTAATCAAGAATCTCTCTATCTCTGCCTTAAATATATCCACTGACTTGTGGCCTCCACCGCCGTCTGTGGCAACGAATCCCACAGATTCACCACCCTCTGGCGAAATAAATTCCTCCTCAACTCCTTCCTAAAGGAATGCCCTTTAATTGTGAGGCTGTGACCTCTGGTCCTAGACTCTCCCACTAGTGGAAACATCTTTTTAGTTTAGTTTAGAGATACAGCACGGAAACAGGCCCTTCGGCCAGAGTCCGTACAGACCAACAATCGCCCCGTACACTAGGGACAGTTTTACAATTACCGAATTACCAAAAGCAATTAACCTACAAACCTGCACGTCTTTGGAGTGTGGGATGAAACCGGAGCACCCGGAGAAAACCCACGCAGGTCATAGAGAGAACATGCAAACTCTGTACAGACAGCACCCGTAGTCAGGATGGAACCCGGGTCTCTGGCGCTGTGAGGCAGCAACTCTACCGCTGCATCACTGTGCCAACCCATTTTTTGTTATTTTTCTATCCATGATTCCATTTTTTATTCCACACCAGCTCGCTGATTCACAAATTGTTCACATTGAGAATGTTAACCTAAGGGGAAACATTTCCACACAGAGGGTGGTGGGTGTATAGAACGAGCTGCCAGAGGAGGTAGTTGAGGCTGGGACTATCACAACACTTGGACAGATCCATGGATAGGACAGGTTTGGAGCGATATGGGCCAAACATGGGCAGGTGCGACTTCTGTAAATGGGACATGTTGGCCGGTGTGGGCAAGTTGGGCTGAAGGGCCTGTTTCCGTGACTCTGTGACTAGTGTAGATGGGACATGTTGGCCGGTGTGGGGCAAGTTGGGCTGAAGGGCCTGTTTCCGTGACTCTGTGACTAGTGTAGATGGGACATGTTGGTGGGCATGGGGCAAGTTGGGCTGAAGGGCCTGTTTCCGTGACTCTGTGACAACCATTCGGAACTTCCAAGAGTAACATTCCCCTTTCTCTGCACCACATTGTTAATAAAGAAAGTTTACATTTGTTGTTTAGAAACATAGAAGAATAAAGGTGCAGGAGTAGGCCAATTATTCACACACCATTCATCATGTACTTGCTTTGGATTGGCTCTATAAACTTTAACAATGCCTTTAGAGTCGTTCAATAAAGAGACACAAAAGTGTATTTGTTCATTAAAACATCTGCCAGCAGCATGTGACTCTAACCATGCTTAAAGCTTCTAATATATATATAAATATAATATCATTGGCTATATTTAAGAGGGAGTTAGATGTGGCCCTTGTGGCTAAAGGGATCAGGGGGTATGGAGAGAAGGCAGGTACAGGATACTGAGTTGGATGATCAGCCATGATCATATTGAATGGTGGTGCAGGCTCGAAGGGCCAAATGGCCTCTACTCCTGCACCTATTTTCTATGTTTCTATAAAACACCAGTCAGCCTATCAAAGCTCCAACAAAAACATCCTCTCCATTCTATGGCCGTCTACATCCTCGAAAGATGAAGCAACAAAATGTGGACTCTTATACATCGGCGAGACCAAACGTAGACTGGCCGATCGTTTCACGGAACACCTTCACTCAGCCCGCCTGCACCTGCCTGATCTCACAGTTGCTGGACACTTTCATTCTCCTTCCCATTCCCACACTGACCGTTCTGTCCTCCGTCTCCTCCACCGTCAGAGTGAGGTCCAGCACAAACTGGAGGGACAGCATCTCGTATTTCCCTTGGGTATGAACCTTGATTTCACTAACATCAAGTAACCCCGGCATTCCCTCTCTCACCATCTCTCCCTCACCCGTCACACCCAACAAACAGCTAACAATGGCCTGTTCCCTTCATTTTCATTTGTTCTTTATCTCTCTACATCCATTGTCTACATCTCTCTTTTCCCTTTCCCGTGACATCAGTCTGAAGGGTCTCGACCCGAAACGTCACCATTCCTTCTCTCCACAGATGCTGCCTGTCCCGCTGAGTTACTCCAGCACTCTGTGAAACGTCACCTATCCATGTTCTCCACAGATGCTGCCTGACCCGCTGAGTTACTCCAGCACTCTGTGAAACGTCACCTATCCATGTTAGATGCTGCCTGTCCCGCTGAGTCTCTGTGTTTGTATTTTGTGAAAACATTATGTTCTGTTGCTCTGTAAATGCACCTTATCCCCTGTTTAAATTGACGAGTTCTCCAAATCCACCCTTTCCAGGCCTTTTATTATTCTGTAGGTTTCAGTGAGATCCACCCTAATCTTTCTAAACTCCATGAGTACAGGCCCAGAGCCTTCGAATGCTCCTCATACATTAACCCAATCACCCAGTGAATCACTCGTGAACCTCTACTGGACCCTGCACTAGTCAGTGATACAGCACGGAAACAGGCCCTTCCTTCAGCCCAACTTGCCCACACCGCCCAACATGCCCCATCTACACTAGTCACAGCGTGATACAGCACAGAAACAGGCCCTTCAGCCCAACTTGCCCACACCGCCCAACATGCCCCATCTACACTAGTCCCACCTGCCTGCGTTTGGTCCATATCCCTCCAAACCTGTCCTATCCATGTACCTGTCTAACTGTTAAACGTTGGGATAGTCCCAGCCTCAACTACCTCCTCCGGCAGCTCGTTCCGTACACCCACCACGCTCTGTGTGGAAAAGTTGCCCCTCAAATTCCTATTAAATCTGTTCCCCACCTTGAATGAATGAAAACTTTAAATCTACCCCCCCCCCCCCCACCCACCCCCTGCCTGTCCCCCCCCCTCACCCCCCCCCTGTCCCCCCTCCCCACCCACCCCTGTCCCCCCCCCCCCCCCCCCCCTCCCCCCCTCCCCCCCCCCCCCCCCCCCCCCCCCCCCCCCCCCCCCCCCCCCCCCCCCCCCCCCCCCCCCCCCCCCCCCCCCCCCCCCCCCTCCCCCCCCCCTCCCCCCCCTGCCTGCCCCCCCTGTTCCTGTTTACCCTGCCCGTGTTTCTGTTTACGCTCTGTGTTCATGTGATAGGAGCAGATTCAGACCATTCGGCCCATCAAGTCTACTCCGCCATTCAATCATGGCTGATCTATCTCTCCCTCCTAACCCCATTCTCCTGCCTTCTCCCCATAACCCCTGACACCTGCACTAATCAACAATCTATCTACCTCTGCCTTAAATATATCCGCTGACTTGTGGCCTCCACCGCCGTCTGTGGCAACGAATTCCACAGATTCACCACCCTCTGGCTAAAGAAATTCCTCCTCATCTCCTTCCTAAAGGAACGCCCTTTAATTCTGAGGCTGTGCCCTCTGGTCCTAGACTCTCCCACTAGTGGAAACATCCTCTCCACATCCACTCTATCCGGGCCTTTCACTATTCTGTACATTTCAGTAAGGTTCCCCCTCATCCTTCTAAACTCCAGCGAGTACAGGCCCAGTGCCGACAAACACTCATCATGTTAACCCACTGATTCCTGGGATCATTCTCGTAAATCTCCTTGGATCCTGTTTGTATTCTAGCTCCTCTCTACTTCCCCACAATGTCCTCGGATATATCCGATCCGGCTCGAGATGGTTCTACCTTCATACGCGATAGTACCTACAGTACTTCTTTGACTGTAACACTGTCAGCTCTCAAGACACTTCCATTGACTGCCCCAAGTTCATCCGTCTATGGTAAAATCTTGTCCATCTCCTGTGGCTCCACAGAGGTGAGCGCTTTGATCCCTTAGAGGTCCCACTCTCGAGGGGATCTATCTATCGCAGTCGCTGCCTCAAAAAGGCTACCAGCACCATCAAGGACCCACACCATCCTGGCCACACACTCATCTCTCTGCAGCCTTCAGGTAGAAGGTACAGGAGCCTGAAATCTGCAACATCCAGGTCAGGAATAGCTACTTCCCCACAGCCATCAGGCTATTAAACACAACCTCAAACAAACTCTGAACTATAACAGCCTATTGCACTTTATCTGTGTAGTTATATGTGTATATATATATTGTATGGTATATGGTCACACTGATCTGATCTGTATTTATGCCTAAAATACTCTGTTGTGCTGCAGCAAGCAAGAATTTCATTGTCCCATCTGTGACACATGACAATAAACTCCCTTGACTTGACTCTCTCTGGCTACCCTTTATACAATCTCTTGAGATTGTCCTTTGTACATCTGCCAAAGCTATAGAGCTATATGCAATCTCCTTATTTATTTTTTTAGCTAGCACCTTAGTTCCCAAAACTCCTCCAGGGATGCACCTGATCCCAGCTGTCCCAACTCTTACTCTTGGCCAAAGCCTCAATTTCCCTCGTCAGCCCAGCTTGCTTTACCCCTCACTCTAACAAGGACATGTATGTCCTGAACTCTTGTCAGCACATTTAAAAACATCCCACTTCCCTGATATTCCTTTTCCTTCCAACAACCTGCTCCGGTCAACGAGTGAGTTCCTGTCTCATCCCCTCAAAGTTGGCCCTGGGGGTGGGAGGTTGCAACCTTCACGTGGTCCGCCCTTTCAACGAATACAATCAATCTGGCGTGCACAATCGAATAGAACAAGTTGTCCTACAATTTTAGGCTGTGCACGCCATACACAAGAAAGTCGGCCTTGCCCCAATTTAGAATTTGAACACATGGGCCTTGTCCAGAACTATCTTAAACCTAATCAAACAGTGGTTATTGCTCCATGAACACTTCATCCACTTGCCCTTCCCAATGTCCCTAGACAACATCAAGTTTTAGAGTTTTAGTTTAGAGATACAGTGGGGAAACAGGCCCTTTGGCCCATTGAGTCCGTGCCGACCAGCGATCCCCGTACATTAACACTATCTCACACCCACAAGGACAAGTTATACATTTACACCAAGCCAATTAACCTGTACATCTTTGGAGTGTGGGAGGAAACCGAAGATCTCACGCAGGTCACGGGGAGAACGTACAAACTCCACCGTACAGACAGCATGGTCCCGTAGTCAGGATCGAGGCAGCAACTCTACCGCTGTGCCACCGTGACCAGTCTCTCACATGTGAGGCTCTGACTGCTGGAGAAAACTCTCCTGAACACATTCGACAATTTTCACCCCATCTACAACATTCACACAATGACATTCCAACATTGGGATCCCCATCTATAACCATTCACACGATGACATTCCCAGTCAACATTGGGATCCCCATCTACAACATTCACACGATGACATTCCAACATTGGGATCCCCATCTACAACATTCACACTGTGACATTCCAACATTGGGATCCCCATCTACAACATTCACACGATGACATTCCTAGTCAATATTGGGATCCCCATCTACAACATTCACACTGTGACATTCCAACATTGGGATCCCCATCTACAACATTCACACTGTGACATTCCAACATTGGGATCCCCATCTACAACATTCACACTGTGACATTCCCAGTCAATATTGGGATCCCCATCTACAACATTCACACGATGACATTCCTAGTCAATATCGGGATCCCCATCTACAACAACCATTCACCTGCAATCTCCCGGCATATCTGCTCTAATTCCCGTTGACTATACGGGGGTCTGTAGTACACCCCCAACAAGGTGATCATCCCTTTCTTGTTCCTCAGCTCCACACATAGAGCCTCTCTAGACAAACCGTCTGTAATGTTACCTCTGAACACAGCCGTGACATCCTCCTTAACCAACAATGTAACCCCCACTCACCCCCACCCCACTCCTTTTCCCCCACCCTGTCTCTCCTGAAGCTGCTGTACCCAAGAACATTGAGCTGCCAGTCTCCACTCACTGAACCAGGTACAATGTACCTATCCAGGCCCCAATGCTGCCAGTCTCCACTCACTGAACCAGGTACAATGTACCTATCCATGCCCCAATGCTGCCAGCCCTGCCCCTTCCTGAACCAGGTACAATGTACCTATCCATGCCCCAATGCTGCCAGCCCTGCCCCAGTCTCCAATGCTGCCAGTCTCCACTCCCTGAACCAGGTACAATGTACCTATCCAGGCCCCAATGCTGCCTGACCCACTGAGTTACTCCAGCTTTTTGTGTCTGTCTCCAGTTTAAGCAGCACCTGCAGTTCTGCCTTCCTCGCTGCCTATTCTATCCCCGATACTTCCCCTCTCATCACCCTCCATTCTTGAGTGTCACAGCACCGTCTCATTCCCTACCTCGAGGGACCACCTTCTCTCTTGCTGGGCATCCACGTGACGACCTCTCTCTACGTCCTGTCCAAGAGAGTCTGTCTCCAGGATGGTCCTGAGGTCAACCAGCTGCTGCTCGTTCCCTAACGTGGGGTTTAAGGAACTGCACCTGGACACACGGGTGTGGTGGTCATCAGGTACCTGTAGTTCTGCCCCCCACTACCTCACCCCCCTCCCCCTTGCCCTCCCTCTCCCCCCCACTACCTCGCCCCCCTCCCCTCCCTCTCCCCCTCCCTCACTGCCACTCCCCTCCCCCTCCCCCTTGCCCTCCCTCTCCCCCTCCCCCCTCACCCACTGCCACTCCCCTCCCCCCTCTAACCCCCACAGACCTGTGGTGGGGCCCACACACAACACAGAACATCAACACCAGGCTCGAGTTTGTTTAATAATTTATTAAAAACTAATACTTTATTAAAAGGAGGAAAGAGAGAGAGGGTAGAGGGTAGAGGGGGGAGAGAGAGAGGGGGGAGAGAGAGAGAGCGGGGGGAGAGAGAGGGGGTCACCAAGGCCATTCCTCAGTCTCCGTCGTTTCCCTGCTGTCCCGCAGGTCACGGGGAGTTTCTCCCTCCTCCGATTGGTCTGAGTTCTTGTCCTCCAGGTACTGGTAACGTTTGACCTTGTGTCAGGGATCATAGGTCAATCCTGAGCCGGTCCATCTTCCCTCAGATACGGGGCCCAAAATTGTTCACAATATTCCAGATGTTGCCTGACCAGCGCCTTGTAGAGTGACCATTACATCCACACTGCAGTGACCATTACATCCCACACTGTAGTGACCATTACACCCACTGTAGTGACCATTACACCCCACACTGTAGTGACCATTACACCCACTGTAGTGACCATTACACCCCACACTATAGTGACCATTACACCCCACACTGTAGTGACCATTACACCCACTGTAGTGACCATTACACCCACTGTAGTGACCATTACACCCACTGTAGTGACCATTACACCCCACACTGTAGTGACCATTACACCCACACTGTAGAGGTTCACATGGTGGACGTGGGGGAGGGGGAGCGGGGGGGAACAGTGGGGTGGAGGGCGGTCTCTGGACGTCTTCATGAGACTGTGACTGGAACAGCGATCAGATGGACAAGACTGCACAGACCTTCATCTCACAGCAAAGAAATCTGTCCCTTTGGCCACTGCGGCCACACGGTGGTCACTGATCTCTGGATCCAGGCTGTTTCTGCAGAGGCGAGGGTTTGAATCCCACCACTGCCCAGTGTGTGTGGGTCAGCCACACCACTGGTCACTGCAGAGATTGAGCCTGGATCCAGAGACCAGTGTGTGGCCGCAGTGACCAGTGTGTGGGTGCAGTGGTCACAGTGGCCAGAGAGGTGTGACTGACCCACACACACACAAGGCCGTTGGTCAGGTGGGATTCAAAGCCTGGATCCAGCGGGTCAGTGTCCAGTGTGCAAGGAAAATGGACAAGGGAGAGCCAGTGGATGTAGTGTACCTGGATTTTCAGAAAGCATTTGATAAGGTCCCACATAGCAGATTAGTGGGCAAAATTAGGGCACTTGGTATTGGGGGTGACATGGATAGAGAAGTGATTGGCAGACAGGAAACAAAGAATAGGGATTAACGGGTCCCTTTCAGAATAGCAGGCAGTGACTAGTGGGGTACCGCAAGGCTCGGTGCTATTTACAATATACATCAATGAAGAGATTCAAAGTAACATTAGCAAATTTGCAGATGACACAAAGCTGGGTGGCAGTGTGAACTGTGAAGATGATGCTATGAGAATGCAGGGTGACTTGGACAGGTTGGGTGTGTGGGCAGATGCATGGCAGATGAAGTTTAATGTGGATAAATGCTGCAAAGAATGCAAAAGGTTCGACTAGACCCCGAGTGAGCTGGGATACAACCCACGACACGGACGGCCCGACCACCAGCTACGGGAGTCAAGATCGTCCCATCAACAGAAGACTCGAGGCCCCAGACCACGGGAGACCAAAGAAGGGAAGAGTTTGTGTTCTGTAGCTTTTTATTGGTATGAGTACATGGTAAATGAAATTCCTCGTGTTGCAAAACATACTTTTTTTGCAACACGAGCCACCCCATGCTTGAATCATGAGTAAATACACAGTGCTGGAGGAACTTGGCGGGTTTGACAACCCCTGAAGAAATGGACAGATTGTAGCTGCACTAAACGTGGTGAATAAAGGTGAGATGTCAGGCCGGTTCAAAGAGTCGTTTATTCGGTTAGGTTAGGTTGGTGCGCTAACTATATTATGTTGCTGCTGTAGCTGAGTAAGGTTGTTCTCTCGGGCAAAGCTACCTGTTGACTCCTCAAGGTGAGTACCAGGACATTCCCTCTAGCCCATGACGTCATGTGCCCGCCCTCGTATCTCCTGACGAGGGTTCGAGCCTCAGTGGCCCGTGTTTAAGCTGATACCGGAGGAAGGAATATCATGGTTGAGGGCGGCTCCTGCATGTGGGTTGGGGACACCCCGGGGTGTGAGTCGGGACGGAGGACTCCACGGGCGCAGTGATGCTCTGCGTAGGAACCGAAACACTCGCATCTCCTCGACCAGCGAAGGGAGAATGTCCTGTGTAACACGGCCCCCAGCAACGATGTGTAGGGGGAAAAACTAAATAAAATAAATAAACCAATTCCTGAACCGGGCGTGGAAGCATGAACCGTAACAAGACAAATTACAGTGCAATCAGTGTCCAGTGTTTCTAGTTTCTAGCAAAGATTATAGAGGAGCTCCTGTATAATCTTTGCTTACTACTGGCCACTGGTTTTTAAAACCATCAGTGAAGTCCTTGTGATGACTGTGAGACTTTGCCCGCTTGTATTTGGTGTAGCAGATAAAACCATGGGTTTAAATACAACCCAGTCTGATATCATTACATATACATCACTTTTGGCCCATAGGAGAATCTTGCTGGTCTGTAAATCTTCCACTCCTCCATCTGCTGCTGCTTGGCTGGAAGACGTGATGGGTTTTTAAGGCTATAAAAGATCAAATTCACAATGAGGGGGTTTGTGAAAAAGCTTTACACCTCTCAGCTAGAGCGAGCCTAAACTACAGAAAGCAGAAACCATTAGGCAGGATCTGAACAAGGTTGAAATATGAAGGAGGGGTTTGAGAGCTGGGTCTCCTAACAAGGTCTCTGCACTCAGGCATCATGGGCTAGACACAGTATGAGGCTCCTTCTCTCACTAACGTGGTCAGAACAGAGTGAGGTTCCCTCAGTGTAGAGAGAGTCCCATCATTATCCCAGGGTCAGATACAGAGACATGTAATGTTGTCCAGAGCCAGCACCATCTCCAGGGAGATCCCATTATCCCACCCACAGGTCGACAACACTCACTCATTTCTCAGTACATTTAGGAGTTTGTGCCAAAGGCCAGGCAGAGATTTCCTCTTCTAGATCCTAATCCCACACCTTCCTCACATTCACACAGAATGGAACACCTCAAACCTCTGTCTCCCCCACTGATCTCATACTTTGTTTCCTTGTCCATAACTCCACCACTAATACTACATTTAATCATAGAGAGGTCAAATGGATTGGCTCTGTATACTTTGAACCTGTATACTGTATACCAGAACAAGGGGTGATCATATTGAAACACATAAAAGGCACCAAAGACAATGATTGGGTCCAAGTTGAAATGTTTTCATCAGTGGAAGAGTTTCCAACAAAGGGGTTTTGACCCAACGGAGGGGTCATTTAAAAATGAGGTGCAGTGATTTCCTGGAATCCATTGTCCCAGAACGTTGTGAAACCCAGAAAATCAGTAATATGTGAATGTGGATATTGTGGATCGGGTGATTGGAGGATATGGGGAACCAGCTTGGAAGATGAAGTGAGACCTCCACAGATCAGCCACGATCATATTGAATGGCGAATGGTGCAGGCTCGAAGGGCCGAATGGCCTCTACTCCTGTACCTATTGTCTATCTTTCTATGATCTTTGGGAACTCAATGCAGAGCAGGGGGGTGGGGGGAGGGTAGGTCATCGACCTGTTCTTGGACCAGATCAGGGTGGTCAGTCTTGGGTCAGGACAGTGGCAATTGCCCCTCCCCCACCCCCTCCGGAGTTTGTCCCTGAGTTGCAGTTTCACACGGGAAACTCAGTTCTATCTGTTATGGAGATATCAGGACCATTTGGTTTTGTTTTGAGTCTTACTATGGTTTAGACTGGCACTCCCTCTGCATTGTCCCCAATAATACATTGTCATGCCAAGTTATTGTGTTCAATTCATCGGTTGGCCGCATGTTGAGAGGTTCAGTGAAAGAATTTGTGGAAGTGCAGTCTTTTACAAATGTGTAAACGAGGCCCAGTAAAGTGAGAACAGGTTGGACTGTGAATGACTCGATTGTAATCATGTATTGTAGGCTGGTGAGCACACAACACAAGCTTTACACTGTACCTTCTTTACGTGACGGGAAACTGAACGAAACACTTACCAAATGGTGGGCGTTGTTACAGATGGATGTCCTGCACTTCATCCTCCAGACTTTCCAACTCTTCCTTCAGTACTGCAACACAGTTGAACATTGTCAGATACCTTCCCTCATTCCAGCTCCGTTCAAATCTCCTATCTGTGGTTCCTCGTTGGGGCATCGCATGGTCAAGAAAGCTTTTGGTACATTGACCTTCAGCAGCCAGTGTGTCGAGTACAGGAGTTGAGATATTATGTTACTGTTCTACAAGATCACATTTGGAGAATTGTGTTCAGTTTATGTTAATATAGAAACAGTGCAATGAAGATTCATCTGGAAAGTTGCCAGGACTCAAGGGCCTGAGTGATAGGAAGAGGCTGGGCAGGCTGGAACTTTATTCCTCTCAGCCCAGGAATTTGAGGGCTAATTTTATAGAGATGCACAGGATGTTGAGGGGAATAGATCGGGTAAATATACAGTCTTTTACCCAGAGTATGGAAATCAAGAATCAGAGGATGTGTAAGAAAGAACTGCAGATGCTGGTTAAAATCGAAGGTAGAATCAAAATGCTGGAGTAACTCAGTGGGTGAGGCAGCATCTCTGGAGAGAAGGAATGGTCGAGATCCTTCGTCAGACTGATGTGGGTGGAGACAGTAGGATTGGTGGGAGAACTGGGGAGGGGATGGAGAGAGAAAGCAAGAGTTATCTGAAGTTAGAGAAGTCACCTTTCATACCACTGGGGGTGTAAACTACCCAAGTGAAATATGAGATGCTGATCAGAGGGACCTTGGTTTAAGTTGAGGTGGAAAAGATTTAATAGGAACCAGAGGGGCAGTTCCTTCCTCAATATCTTCCATATGATAGGGTCACCAAAGCTGAATACAATGCTCTGTGTGGCCTCACCAATATCTTGTACACCTGTAAAATGACCTCCCAACTTATATTCTCAATACTCTGACTGAAGAAGCTTTCTTGACCACCCTATATGCTTGTGATATCTTTGCTCCCTCCTTAGTTTGACCATGTATATATTGTTAGAAGAAACTATCTTGGATGCTCCAATTCTAGATGGAATTCGGCTCCATCTAAGCCCATTGTCCTGAGCATGTCCTAGTCATTTAGAAACATAGAAAATAGGTGCAGGAGTAGGCCATTCGGCCCTTCAAACCAGCACCGCCATTCAATGTGACCATGGCTGATCATCCAGAATCAGTACCCCATATCCCTTGGAGCTAAATCTAACTCTCAAATCCATCCAGTGAATTGGCCTCCACTGCCTTGTGTGGCAGAGAATCCCACAGATTAACAGTTCTCTGGGTGAAAAAGTATTTCCTCATTTTGCATTTTTCCATAACATATCCACTGGCTGTTGGAGTTATTTTATTGATTTCAGATGTCCCACCCCTGCAGTTTTCGTGTAGAGGTCGGTCTCCGTGTTCCACAGATGCATACAGGCCACTCACCTGTACACACTCACCTGTACACACATGACACTCACCTGTACACACATGACACTCACCTGTACACACACACACCTGTACACACACACCTGTACACACACACACACCTGTACACACACACACCTGTACACACAGGACACACACACACACACACCTGTACACACATGACACTCACCTGTACACACACACCTGTACACACAGGACACATACCTGTACACACATGACACTCACCTGTACACACACACCTGTACACACAGGACACTCACTTGTACACACATGACACTCACCTGTACACACACACCTGTACACACACACCTGTACACACAGGACACACACCTGTACACACATGACACTCACCTGTACACACAGGACACACACCTGTACACACAGGACACTCACCTGTACACACAGGACACTCACCTGTACACACAGGACACACACCTGTACACGCATGATACACCTGTACACACATGACACACACCTGTACACACATGACACTCACCTGTACACATGGAGTCAGGAGCTGCGTGTGTGATGGGGAAACTGAATGACCGCTTCAGGGTGTGAGCTGGACTGTCAAAGCTAATACTCTTGGTACGTTTACGACACTCCATCACCAGCAGGGTCTTGCATTGTTTGTGGCAGCTGATCCCACAGGCTGTGAACACAACATGGCCATAAGTACTCAGCTGGCCAGAGTCCCAGGGCTAACAGTGGGGCAATGAGAGGCAGGAGGTGTCAGGTTAGAGGCAGTTTAAAGGATGGACAGAGAGTGAACTCTTAGAAACAGAAAAATAGATGCAGGAGGAGGCCATTCGGCCCTTCGAGCCAACACCGTCATTCAATATGATCATGGCTGATCATTTAAAATCAGTACCCCATTCCTGCTTTCTCCCCCAGATCCCTTGATTCCTTTAGACCTGAGAGCTACTAAATCTCTTCTGAATGTCGGGGAGGGGGGGGGGGGGGGGGGGGGGGCAGGTCTGGGACAGAGTCTGGGACTGGGGGGGCTGTAGGAGAGGGAGGGGAGGGGAAGGAGACGTGACGTTAGTTACCCAATGGGAATCAAGAACTGTGGGAGAGGGGGGAGAGAGAGATCTCACTATTACCTCACTGAGGGAAGGGCATGTACACAGACACAAAATGCTGGAGTAACTCAGCGGGACAGGCAGTGTCTCTGGAGAGAAGGAATGGGTGACGTTTCGGGTCGAGACCCTTCTTCAGACTGTAGAGTGGGGAGAGCAGGAGAAATGACAGAGGGGAACAGAGTGAGAGGATGTGGTTGGAGAGAGCCTGTCCCTCACTCACCTTTACACTTGTAGCCTTGTTTGTACAAGCCCCAGATCTGTGGGAGGAGAGGAGAGCAGAGCGGTCAGTGTGAAGTGAGGCCACATGGTGGTCAATGGTGGGCTCAACACACAGCAGGTCCAGGGCCGTGGTGGAGAGGGGGTGGGGTCTCTGGTGGCAATGGCAGCTCTCCCCTAGAGCCAGCCCCCCTCCACTCAACCCTGCCCCTCAACCCCCCCCCCCCCCCTTAACCCCCCCCACCCCCCCACACCCCCCCTCCACTCAACCCTGCCCCCTTAACCCCCCCACACACCACCCCCCACACCTACCCCAACCCCCACACCCCCTCCACTCAACCCTGCCCCCTTAACCCTGCCCCTCAACCCCCCCCATCCCCACAAACCCCCCCACAACCCCTTCCCCACACCTCCACTCAACCCTGCCCCTTAACCCTGCCCCCCCCCCCCCCCCCCCCCCCCACCAGCCACCCCTCCACTCAACCCTGCCCCACAACCCCCCCCCCCCCCCCCCACCAGCCACTCGCCCCCCCATCACATACAAAGTTCTTGCAGTGGTCACAGAAGGTGGGCTTCATGTAGGTGGTCTCCAGGAAGTTGTGAATGAATCCCATCTTGCAGTTGAGGAGTGAGTTTGCCTGCTTGAAGTAGACCAGCATCTCATCTCTGCTGATCTGACCATCGCTGGCGGCCAGAGAGAGGAGGGTCAGTGAAGCTCATTAGACAAACCAGCCAGTGTTCCAGGTGGGGGCGGGGAGAGCGGGGTTGGGGGAGGGAAGGGTCAGTGGGGGGTTGGGGAGTGGGCCGATGGTCGGGGACTGTTGGGGAGGGGGTCGAGGGTCGGGGTTAGTGGGGGTGGGGGTCGAGGGTCAGGGGTCAGTGGGGGGTTGGGGAGGGGGTCGAGGACGGTTGGGGAGGGGGTCGAGGGTTGGAGTGGGGGTGGGGTTCAAGGGTCAGGGGACTGTTGGGGAGAGGGGGGTTGGGGGGGGGGGGTGAGGGGGTCAGGGGGGGGGTGGGGAGGGGGTCGAGGGTCGGGGAGGGGGGTCGAGGGTCAGGGGTCAGGGGGGGTTGGGGAGGGGGTCGAGGGTCGGGGGGCAGTTGGGGAGGGGGTCGAGGGTCGGGGACTGTTGGGGAGAGGGGGGTGAGGGGTCAGGGGGGGGTTGGGACTCACTTGTTCTCATCCAGGACACTGAACCTGTCCAGGTAGGGGAAGTTGGAGGAGATAATGTTAAACTCTTTCTGGGAGATGTAGCCATCGTGGTCGACATCAAAGTTCCTGAAGACGGACTGGACGAGGAGGTCAACAAGGTCAAACAATGTGGAATTAACCAAACACATCCTCCGTCTGAAACTTCCCCTCATTGTGGAGGCGTAATGTTAGCCCGTCTCTCATCCAGCTTTCTCCTCCCACCCCACCCCCCCCCACCCCAACACACCCCCACACACACACACACACACACACACACACACACACACACCACCCACACACACACACACACCCCCCACACACACACACACACACACACACACACACACACACACACACACACACACACACACACACACACACACACACACTGCCCCACACACACACACACACACACACACACACACACACTGCCCCACACACACGCACTGCCCCACACACACACACACTCACACAGACACACACACACACAGACACACACACACACACACACACACACACACACACACACACACACACACACACACACACACACACACACACTGCCCACACACACACCCCACAAACACACACACACACACACACCCCCCCACACACTGCCCCACACACACACACACACACACACACACACACTGCCACACACACACCCCCCACCCCCAGCGCTGTATTGATGTGTCCAGAACCCGGCTCTGCTGCTTTGGGACATTTGCTCACCTCAACCATCTTTGTGGATGTGTTTGTTAATTAACTCAGGATCTGTTTTTGGTTTGACAGCAGTTGCCCACTCATCCATCACCGAGAGCTTGGCTGGAGCAGGACTGGACGGCTGGGACAGAGAGACGTGCCATCAATCGCTGGAACCCCCGGGACCAAAGTCAACGTCACCCCCTGCAACCCCCCCCTCTCCTCGTGCCCCCCCTCATCATGCCCCCCAACATATCCCCCCCCACACATATCCCCCCTCCATGTACACCCCCACCACGTGCTCCCACCCACGTGTGCCCCCCTCCCTCGTGCCCCCCCTCCGTGTACACCCCCAACATGTGCCCCCCTCTCCTCGTGCCCCTCTCCTCGTGCCCCCCTCCGTGTACACCCCAACATGTGTCCCCCTCCATGTACACCCCAACATGTGCCGTGCCCCCCTCTCCCTCATGCCCCCCCCAACATATCCCCCTCCATGTACACCCCCCCCCACATGTGCCCCCCAACATGTGCCCCACCACGTGCCCCCCCCCCCCACGTGCCCCCCTCCCTCGTGCCCCCCCCCCAACATATCCCCCCTCCATGTACACCCCAACATGTGCCCCCCTCTCCTCGTGCCCCCCCAACATGTGCCCCCCTCCCTCGTGCCCCCTCCCTCGTGGGGTTGGGGTTAGTTCAGGCAGGTTAGAGTTGGGGTTAGTTCAGGCAGGTTAGAGTTGGGGAACTCACTGTGGACTTGGAGGTGCGAGGTTCTCTCAACAACGACAGCTTGTAGATCTCGTCATCTGTGTGATATTGATCAAGTGAAACCTGCAGAGACAGTGCAGCCCCCATCAGACCAAAGGTTCAGCAGGTCAGTATTGATCAATCCCTGGTGACCACTACACCCCTTGCTCCAGGTTAGACAACTACACAAAGGTGATGGGGAATTACCAGCAGGGGGGGGGGGGGGGGGGGGGGGGGGGGGGGGGGTGACAAACAGTGTCTTATGCCCTGTGGGTGGAGGAACAAAACAAACATTCTTTCCTGCTCAACCTCTTGAATGCTTCAGGAAAAGACACACTGTATTTTTGTGCAGATTCATTGGAGATTTCCTCTCCATTCCCATTCAGTTGCCTGGACCCCAAGCTCTGGAATTCACTCCCAACACCCCCCTTCATCTTCCAACCTGTCTCCCATCTGACCAAACATACCATCCCGACCATGGGGAAGAGATGGCTTAATGCCAACTCTCCTGTGTTAAGCTTCATGTAGATGGTTCTGGTGGGAGACATGATGTCCACTCACCGTCAGCAGGTTGACCAGGTCTTTGTTGGGCTCAACGGGTGGAGGAGTGGCCTGGACTTGACCCAGTTCATTCAGAATGGAGTAGAGCTGTTGCATCTTGACCACATTGAGCTGCCCGTCCTCCACCCTGTCAGGGAGAGCGAGGTGAACGGCCAGCAGATCCTTCAGGTGAACACCGAGGATGGGGAACTTGAAACCAGACCCTTCAGCAAAACGCTTCCGGTAATTCCCATAATTGCTACATGTGGTGACTAACTCAGTCAGCTCATCTGAAATCTGGGAACGAGACACAAACGGGTCACTAACGAGGGTGGGATTGTAGAGAGCAAAGATGGTTCACAGCAGTATCTTGATGGGTTAGTAGAGTTTAATACAGATAAGTGTGAGATGATGTGAAGACCTTCATCATGAACAACAGGGCTCTGGGGAGTATTGTAGGGCAAAGGGAACTCAGAGCCAACCATGTCATCTCTAGGTGCCCGCTCTACCACCCACCCAATGGAGCTGGGTCAGGGCCTGGCAGACATTGACTCCAACATAGACAACAACCTCATGGCTTGAGATCTAACTATTCCTTTGGTTTCTGTTTCATTCACAAGAAGAAGTTCCTTGAATGTGGATTCACATGTAGATGGCGTGGTCAAAAAACATTTGTCATATTGGCCTTCATCTGTCAGTGTAAAGAGAATAGAAGTTGAGATGTTATGTTACAGTTGTACAAGATGTTTGTGAGGTCCATTTGGACAATTATGGTCAGTTTTAGTTGTCTTGCTTTAGGGAAGATGCTGTTAAGCTGGAAAGGGTCGAGATTTACAAGGTTATTGCCAGGAGTTGGGGAAAGGTTGGGGCAGAAAGATTGAAGAACCTGAGGGGCACCTTTATTACATCGGTGGGTGTATGGAACGAGTTGCCAGAGCAAGTACTACCACAACGTTTAAACTAGTGTACTGTAGATATGACAGGTTAGATGGTGTAGGTGAGTTGGGCTGAGGGACATATTTCTGTGCAACTCTATGAGATGTCCCTGAAGACCGTGTGGGTGGTGGATCCATCCCTCCATCCATCCATCCCTCCATCCAGGATGCAGGAAGATTGTTCCCGATGTTAGGGAAGTCCAGGACAAGGGGTCACAGCTTAAGGATAAGGGGGAAATCCTTTAAAAACCGAGATGAGGAGAACTTTTTTCACACAGAGCGTGGTGAATCTCTGGAACTCTCTGCCACAGAGGGTAGTTGAGGCCAGTTCATTGGCTATATTTAAGAGGGAGTTAGATGTGGCCCTTGTGGCCAAGGGGATCAGAGGGTATGGAGAGAAGGCAGGTACGGGATACTGAGTTGGATGATCAGCCATGATTATATTGAATGGCGGTGCAGGCTCAAAGGGCCGAATGGCCTCTACTCCTGCACCTAATTTCTATGTTTCTATGTTTCTATCCCTCCATCCCTTCCTCCATCCCTCCCTCCATCCCTCTCACCTTCAGAACATCAGCACTGATGTAGTGATATGTTTCCTTCAGACGTAAGATTGCACTGTGACTCAGTCCACCAATGACTGCCATCAAGGTGTTGTAATTCTGCAGTTGCAGGAGTCTCTGTGAGGAGGAGAGGAGACACTTTCCAACATGCGTTCTCAAAACATTTCAGTTACGAGCTTTATTGTTGGTGTTTTAAATTACTATTTTAAACACACCGAGATTAAAACATGATCTCCCTTTTCCAAATTCAACCCAACCCTCCGATGAATGATACTGACCAGAATCTGACCACCCCTGGAGGCTCCGCAGAGGATGGACTGAGTTGGGACTGGCAGACTGTACACTGTGAACAGCTCGATTGTCATAGAGTGATACAGTGTGGAAACAGGCCCTTCGGCCCAACTTGCCCATGCTGGCCAACATGTCCCAGTCTTAGACCCATAGAGTGATACAGTGTGGAAACAGGCCCTTCAGCCCCCCCCCACACACACCCCTGGATCACCCCTCCCCCATCCTCTCCCATCCACAACCCCACCTCCCCTCATCCCTCTTCCAACCTCGCCACCCTATGTGAACCCCCCACCCCTCACCCCACCCTCACCCCACCCCTCTCCCCCCCCCCCACCCCTCGCTCATCCTTGTCCCCACCCTCACTCCACCCTCACCCCACCCTCACTCCCCCTCACCCCACCCTCACCCCCCCCTCACCCCACCCCCACCCCACCCTCACCCCACCCTCACCCCACCCCCACCCCACCCTCACCCCACCCTCACCCCACCCTCCCCTCCACCCTCACCCCACCCTCCCCCCCCCACCCCACCCTCCCCCCCCCCTCCCCCCCCCCCCCACCCCTCGCTCATCCTTGTCCCCACCCTCACCCCACTCCCACCCCTCGCTCATCCTTGTCCCCACCCTCACCCCACCCTCTCCCCACCCACCTGGGCCATATGCACGAACTTGGTGATAACCTCCGCCCTCTGCTGGGGTGTGTGCAGACTGAGAACCATCATCTGCACCCACTGTGAGATGCTGTTGAAGAGGCTGATGAACCGTTCCAGGATGGGATTGTCCTTGGTGCAGCCGTGTTTGGCAAAGCTGTGGTAATCGCGGAACTGTGGAGGGAACGCAGAGAGTCGGTGACAACGCAGACATTGAGAACCAGATGTTAACTTCACCCACTTGACCAGCCTGAACCAACCTTCACTGTGAAGCCTCAACCTGTGGGAGCTGTGAATTCACAGGTCAAGGGTCTTCCAAAGACAACAGCCCTTCGGCCCAACTTGCCCACACCGGCCAACATGTCCCAGCTACACTAGTCCCACCTGCCTTGGACCTGGTCCATATCCCTCCAAACCTGTCCTATCCATGTGCCATTCCAACCGCTTCTTAAACGTTGGGATAGTCCCAGACTCAACCACCTCCTCCGGCAGCTCGTTCCATACACCCACCACTCTCTGCTCTTAATCCCCCACAATGCCACCAAGACTAGTGAAAGGGTGGGTGGAACCGTTCTCTAGACACACAACACTTGAATTCTGCGTTTACATTTGGGAAGAGGCGAGTATTCACCCCAAGGTGAGCCCTGAGCTTCAGACCAGAGCCCTCATCCTCCTGCGCTCCAAGGAATAGAGTCCCAGCCTGGCCCCAACCTCTCCCTGCAACAAACACCTTTCATTGACTCTACGATCTATATCAAACCCTGAGGCACACCACTAGTCACAGGCTTACGGTTAGAAAAGCAACCTTCCACCCTCTGCTTCCTTCCATAAAACCAATTTGCCATCCAGTCAGCTATCTCACCTTGGATCCCATGCGATTGAAACTTCCAGAGCAGCCGACCACACAGAACCTTGTGAAATGCGTTGCGGACATCTATGTACACAACATCTATTGCTCTGCCTTGGATGCAGTCTCCCACATACAAAACCAGGCTGACTATTCCTCAGCAGCCCTTGTCTATCTAAATGCACAAACTGTTTATCCCTCAGAATACTCTCTGGAGCAAAGGCTTTTCACTGTACATGACAATACTAAAGTAAAAGACTGATAATTGACCCTGTCTTTGTATTTTATCCCCCCTCAGTTGTCAGTGTTGATGTCCCTCAAGTAGATTGTGACATACAATGGGATTTGAGTGCAGGGCAGGACTGGGCAGGGCAAGGTTGGGCAGGGCAGGGCAGGGCAGGGCAGGGCAGGGCAGGGTTGGGCAGGGCAGGGCAGGACAGGGTTGGGCAGGGCAGGACAGGGCAGGGGTGGGGGACAGGGGCAGGGCAGGGCAGGACAGGGCAGGGCAGGGCAGGGTTGGGCAGGGCAGGGCAGGGGTGGGCAGGACAGGGCAGGGCAGGGCAGGGCAGGGCAGGGTTGGGCAGGGCAGGGTTGGCAGGGCAGGACAGGGCAGGGCAGGACTGGGCAGGGCAGGGTTGGGGGCAGGGCAGGGCAGGGCAGGGCAGGGCAGGCAGGGCAGGGCAGGGCAGGGCAGGACAGGGCAGGAGGGGGCAGGGCAGGGCAGGGCAGGACAGGACAGGACAGGGCAGGGCAGGGCAGGGCAGGACAGGGCAGGACAGGACAGGGCAGGGCAGGGCACAGGGCAGGGCAGGGGGGCAGGGCAGGGCAGGGCAGGACAGGGCAGGGCAGGGCAGGGCAGGACAGGGGGCAGGGCAGGGCAGGACAGGACAGGGCAGGACAGGGCAGGACAGGGCAGGGCAGGGGTGGGCAGGAGAGGGTTGGGCAGGACAGGGCAGGGCAGGGCAGGGCAGGGCAGGGTTGGGGCAGGACAGGGCAGGGCAGGGCAGGGCAGGGCAGGGTGGGGTGGAGAGGGTTGGGCAGGACATGGCAGGGCAGGGCAGGGCAGGGTTGGGCAGGACAGTGCAGGATTCTCTCCAGCTGACAAGTCTCTCCACAATCAGCAAGTACATTTGTACAGAGAGCTTGTCATGCTGCAGGAAGCGTGACAACCCATGTAGCCACAGTAAGTGGCAATGTGCTCTTGACCTGATACTGCTAGGACTGCTTTTGGCAGGACACAGGGTTTGTGAAGGGACATGTCAATGTCAAGGGCAGGGCAGGACAGGGGCAGGGGTGGGCAGGGGGGGAGAGGACGGGGTGGGCAGGGCAGGGGGCAGGGGGGTGGGGCAGGGGTTGGGTTGGCAGGACAGGGCAGGGGGATGGGGTGGGGGCAGGGCAGGGGCAGGACAGGGCAGGGCAGGGCAGGGCAGGGTTGGGGAAGGACAGGGCAGGGCAGGGCAGGGACAAGCAGGGCAGGGCAGGGGGGGACAGGGCAGGGCAGGGCAGGGCAGGGCAGGGTGGGGTGAGGTTGGGCGGGTTGGGCAGGACATTGCAGGATTCTGCAGGGGATGGCTTGACAAGTTGGGTCGCAATCAGCAATGACATTTGTACAGAGAGTGTGTTGCTGCAGAAGCGGTTGGGGCCAGGACAGTGGCAATGTGGTGCAGCCCAGGTTGGGAGACGGGTGGCAATGTTTGGAGAGAGGGTGCTCATGAAGTTTGGGTTGCCTCGTGGGGCAAACATGTTTGGAACAAGACAATGTCAATGGTTCAAGAGAGACAAGAGAGGGTTGGGGAGGGGGGTGGGGGTGGGGGGGGGAGGGGGTGGGGTGGGGGTGGGAGGAATGAGGGGGGTGATGGGGGAGGGGTGGTGGGAGGAGGGAATGAGGGGGGATGGGGGAGGGGTGAGGGTGGGAGGAGGGAATGAGGGATGGGGGGTGGGTGGGGATGAGGGGGGTGGGGGGGGGTGGGGGGGAATGAGGGGTGAGGGGGGGGGGGGGTGGGGGAGGGGTGGGGGGGGAGGGGATGAGGGGGGGGGGGGACATGGAATGGGGGGAGGGTGGGGAGGGAGGGAATGAGGGTGGGGGAGGGGTTGGGATGAGGGGGGTGAGGGTGGGGGTGGGGGTGGGACATGGAATGATGGGGCCTTCAACTACGTTGAGGGTGAGCCCTGGGACTGAGCTGAGGGTGACTCCTGTCTGAGCCTGAGTCACTTTGTGACATGATCGATCAGATGAGAGGAAGTTGTTTGTTTGTCACATTGAGCTGAGGCTTAGACTAAACTCCAAACCAAGGACATTGGTTCAAATCCCAGTGCAGCCGTGGGGATATAAGGTTACATTGATTGACCTGCCTTATGTTTGTGGACCTGCCTGATGGCTAGCGGTGTTGGCCATGTCTAGCGTGGACGGGTTGAGGGACAGGGAGACAAAGAGAGATTCTCACCAGGATACGACAGAACGACTTGTACTCCAGATAAGTCAAATGTTCAGCCAACTCCAAGGGCCCCAGATGGTCAAAGAAGAGCGACATTTTCCTCTTCTTCTGTGTCACATGGTTGCGTTGCGTCACCTGTCTCTTCCACTCGTAGGACGGCCTGCAACGGAGCAACAAGAAAAGGCATGCAGCAGACAATGGTGGTAACTCTGGACCTCCACACTGGGGACCTCCACACTGGGGACCTCCACACTAGGGACCACCACACTGGGGACCTCCACACTGGGGACCTCCACACTGGGGACCTCCACACTGGAGACCTCCACTGGGGACCTCCACACTGGGGATCTCCACACTGGGGACCTCCACACTGGGGACCTCCACACTGGGGACCTCCACACTGGGGACCTCCACACTGGAGACCTCCACCCTGGGGACCTCCACTGGGGCCCACCACACTGGGGACCTCCACACTGGATACCTCCACACTGGGGACCTCCATACTGTGGACCTCCACACTGGGGACCTCCACTGGGGACCACCACACTGGGGACCTCCACACTGGGGACCTCCACACTGCAGACCTTCACACTGGGGACCTCCACACGGGGACCACCACACTGGGGACCTCCACACTGGGACCACCACACTGGGGACCTCCACACTGGGGACCTCCACACTGGGGACTTTCACACTGGGGACCTCCACACTGGATACCTCCACACTGGATACCTCCACCCTGGGGACCTCCACACTGTGGACCTCCACTTTGGGGACCACCACGCTGGGGACCATCACCCTGGGGACCTCCACACTGGGGGCCTCCACACTGGGGAACTCCACACTGGGGACCTCCACACTGGGGACCTCCACACTGGGGACCTCCACACTGGGGGCCTCCACACTGGGGGGAAACCTCCATACTCTGGACCTCCACAGTGGGGACCTCCACCCTGGGGACCTTCACACTGGGGACCTCCACACTGGGGACCTCCACACTGGGGACCTCCACACTGGGGACCTCCACACTGGGGACCTCCACACTGGAGACCTCCACCCTGGGGACCACCACACTGGGGACCTCCACCCTGGGGACCTCCACCCTGGGGACCTCCACACCTGTGAGATGCCCTCCCCCCCCACACGTACACCTGTGAGATGTCCACCAGTTGGCTGTGTCTCCGATGACCTTCACGACTGGCCGTGTCCTGCAGCTCCTTCACCTGTTCAGCTAATCCCACGTCCAGGTTAAACTCTGCCGGGAACTCCGAGATCCAGAATCTGCCGGCCATGGGGGGGGGGGGAGATAGAGAGGGGGGGGAGGGGAGAGAGGGGGGGTAGAGAGAGGGGGGGGAGAGAGGGAGGGGGAGAGGGGGGGAGATAGAGAGAAGGGCAGAGGGGGGGAGAGAGGGGGGGGGGGAGAGAGAGGAGAGAGAGAGGGGGGGAGAGGCAGAGTGAGAGGGGGGGAGAGGGGGAGGGGAGAGAGGGAGATAGGGGAGAACGGGGGGGGGAGAGGAGGGGGAGGGGGGGGGGGGAGGGGAGAGGGGAGCGAGATAGAGAGAGGGGGGAGAGGGGGGCAACGAGGGGGGGGGAGGAGAGGGGGGGTGATTGGGAAGTGGGAGAGAACATTATGACAATGTTCATATTAACTCCCTCCCTCCAGACCCGCTGAGACCGGTCCATCTACCGCTGGTCAACGTAGGCCTTGGGGCAACAAGCGGCCCCTGCACCAGGTCCAGCCGTTGTCCACGTCTGACCCATGGCAGAGCTGGGGGAGGGGGTCGGCTACAAACACGGACCCCCCCCCTCTCCCCCCCTCGTTGCCCCCTCTATCTCCCCCCCTCCCCCGACAGTCCCAATACCTGGGGCGATGGAGCCTGAACCCCCTCAGGGGGAGTTGACCCCGTCCGGCCCCAGTGGGGGAGGGGGGAGTGTTGACCCCGTCCTGGCCTACACGTGGGACGGATCACAACGGTTGTGTTCACTCCCTGGTCACCAGACACGAGGGACCAGACACCAGACACTAGACAGGCAGACACCGGACACCAGACACTGGACAGTAGACACCAGACACCGGACACCAGACACTGGACACCAGACACTGGACACCAGACACCGGACACCAGACACTGGACACCAGACACCGGACACCGGACACTAGACACCAGACACCGGACACTGGACAGCAGACACCAGACACTGGACACCAGACGCTGGACACCAGACGCCAGACGCCGGATGCCGGACGTTAGACAACAGACACCGGCCCTGCCAAACCTTACCTGACCAGTTGGCAGATTTTCAGCTGAAGAACCTTTGAGTTGGAGCTGCAGGCGTGACGATACGTGCGGGGGTCAAGGAGTCAATCTGGTCTCTGACCTCTGACACATTCCTGCGGCGGGGGGGTACGGGGATGGGGGCAAAGGGGCAGAGGGCAGGGGGCAGAGGGCGGAGGGCAGGGGGCAGAGGGCGAGGGGGCAGAGGCTGAGGGCAGGGGGCAGGGGGCAGAGGGGCAGGGGGCAGGGGGCTGAGGGCAGGGCAGGGGGCAGGGGCTGAGGGCAGGGGGCACGGGGGCAGAGGGCAGGGGGCAGGGGGGGCAGAGGGCAGAGGGCGAGGGGGGGCAGGGGGTGTGGGGCCAGACCGTGGGGGGGGAACTGTTCCTCAGGGCAGGTGACAATAATCTAAACTAAACGTGGAAAGTTGTGACTTATCGCTCGTGATGTATCGATTGGTTGAAGCATCCCCTCGACACACACTCAGGATAATTCACCTACAAACCTGCACGTCTTTGGAGTGTGGGAGGAAACCGGAGCACCCGGAGAAAACCCACGCAGGTCACGGGGAGAACGTGCAAACTCCATACAGACAGCACCCGTAGTCGGGATGGAACCCGGGTCCCTGGTGCTGTGAGGCAGCAGCTCTACCCGCTGCACCACCGTGACGCAGAACTTCAGCTGCTATCCCAGTCATAATCTATCGGGAGTCGGTGACTCCCCTCCACTGAGGCTCATTCTCAGATTGATGCAGCACTGATGGTCCAGGCCCTGCCCCAAGCGGTTTTGCTGATGTCAGTCTCTGCACCGCATCATTTAGCAGCAAAGCTGGTTTAGCAACGCTGACACCATCATAGTTATTAATCCAGTAACTGAGGAACAAATCTGACACTGAACGGGGATCTGTGGGCAGTCGCTGGTAGATAGAGAGCTACAACAGTGTGAGACAGAGAGAGATTGTGTGTGTATGTGTGTGGGTGTGTGTATATATATATGTGTGTGTGTGTGTGTATGTGTGTGGGTGTGTGTATGTGTGTGTGGGTCAGTGTGTGTGTATATATGTGTGTGTGTGTGTGTATGTGTGTGGGTGTGTGTATGTGTGTGTGGGTCAGTGTGTGTGTATATATGTGTGCATGTGTGTATGTGTGTGTGGGTGTGTGTATATATATGTGTGTGTGTGTGTGTGTGTGTGTGTGTATGTGTGTGTGTGTTAGTGTGTGTGTGTGTGTGTGTGTGTGTGTGTGTGTGTGTGTGTGTGTGTGTGTGTGTGTGTGTGTGTGTGTGTGTGTGTGTGTTTCAATGAGGTCCCCGCTCATCCTTCTAAACTCCAGCGAGTACAGGCCAAACGCTCATCATATGTTAACTCACTCATTCCTGGGATAATTCTCGTCCAGGGTCAGCACATTCTTCCACAGATATGGGCCCAGAATTGTTGACAATATTTCTCCAGAACTGTGTCCTAATCTGGTTTCTCCCACCACATGTTTAACTCGTTACTTTCTCTCAGCTCAGGGTCAACAAAACCAACCCGTGAACAAGGTCACAGGGCAGGTCGGAGGTCAGGGGGCAACTGGGAAAGGATATAAAGAGAGAAGTTTCCCCACCAGCTCTGCAGACGGAAGATACCATTGGTGCATCAACAGGAACATGTGGGGCAAGGTGGAGTCCTGCAGGTTCCCCTCGTCATCTAGACAGAGAGAGGGAGAGTGAGGGAGGGAGACAGAGGGAGGGAGGGAGAGAGGGAGGGAGGGAGGGAGGGAGAGAGGGGGAGGGGGGGAGGGAGGAGGGAGGGGAGAGAGGTGGGGGGAGGGAGGGAGGGAGGGAGAGAGGGAGAGGGGGGAGAGGGAGGGTGAGGGAGGGAGGGTGAAGGAAAGAGAGATAGGGAGAGTGAGTGAGAGAGAGACAGAGGGAGAGAGAGGGACAGAGAGAGGGAGAGAGAGACCGAGAGAGGGAGTGAGGGAGGGAGGGAGGGAGGGAGGGAGAGAGAGAGTGAGTGAGAGAGGGAGGGAGGGAGGGAGGGAGAGAGAGTGAGAGAGACAGAGAGAGGGGGACAGAGAGAGAGACAGAGAGAGCAGAAGGGGGTTTGGGGAAGTGGAGTAGAAGGGGCTGGGTGAGGAGGGGGGCTGGGTGAGGAGGGGCTGGGTGAGGAGGGGCTGGGTGAGGGGTGAGGGGTGAGGGGGGGGGTTCCCCCAAAGGTGGACACTGCCTTGTTCTACAAATGTTCTGCTCACCAAACTCACTGATGCAGCCGTTGATCACCTGATCGATGGGGGCCGATCTGACCGTCTGCAGGAATTCTGTCCGTGTCTCTTTCCCAGACATCCCGCCGTCTATCCCAGAGGTCACGTAGGCTGGGACCGGGGTCAAAGTTCCCAACTTCAGGTCACAAATGTCCTGCAAAATAGTTTATTTAATTCCAGCAAAAGATGACGGGTCCTTGTGGCAGTTTGTTCCATGAACTCACTATTCTGTGTGTGTGTGAAAACCTCGCCTCTCAGATCATCTTTAAATGTCTCCCCTCTCACCTTAAACCCCACGGCCTCTAGTTTTAGAGATCCCCCGCTCCTCCTGCTGCACCATTCATAGCAAAAGGATTTGAGTCTAGGAGCAGGGAGGTTCTACTGCATTTGTACAGGGTCTTGGTGAGACCACACCTGGAGTATTGCGTATAGTTTTGGTCTCCTAATCTGAGGAAAGACATTCTTGCCATAGAGGGAGTGCAGAGAAGGTTCACCAGACTGATTCCTGGGATGGCAGGACTTTCATATGAAGAAAGACTGGATAGACTCGGCTTGTACTCGCTAGAATTTAGAAGATTGAGGAGGGATCTTATAGAAACTTACAAAATTCTTAAGGGGTTGGACAGGCTAGATGCAGGAAGATTAAGGGGGAAATCTTTTAGGTCCGAGATGAGAAAAACATTTTTCACACAGAGAGTGGTGAATCTGTGGAATTCTCTGCCACAGAAGGTAGTTGAGGCCAGTTCATTGGCTATATTTAAGAGGGAGTTAGATGTGGCCCTTGTGGCTAAATGGATCAGGGGGTATGGAGAGAAGGCAGGTACAGGATACTGAGTTGGATGATCAGCCATGATCATATTGAATGGCGAATGGTGCAGGCTCGAAGGGCCGAATGGCCTCTACTGCATATATTGTCTATGTTTCTATGTGAGCAAACATCCTCTTATTCTGAGCCAAGACCCCCATCGCTGGAAACATCCTCTTCACGTTGACAAATTAGTTTCCCTGCATTTGGCCCATATCCCCCTAAACCATATCCCCCTAAACCCATATCCCCCTAAACCATATCCCCCTAAACCCATATCCCCCTAAACCATATCCCCCTAAACCCATATCCCCCTAAACCCATGTACCCCTAAACCCATATCCCCCTAAACCCATATCCCCCTAACCCATATCCCCCTAAACCCATATCCCCTAAAACCATATCCCCCTAAACCATATCCCCCTAACCCATATCCCCCTAAACCCATATCCCCCTAACCCATATCCCCCTAAACCCCTATCCCCCTAAACCATATCCCCCTAAACCCATATCCCCCTAAACCCATATCCCCCCTAAACCCATATCCCCCTAACCCATATCCCCCCTAAACCCATATCCCCCTAAACCCATATCCCCCTAAACCCATATCCCCCTAAACCCATGTACCCCTAAACCCATATCCCCCTAAACCCATATCCCCCTAACCCATATCCCCCTAAACCCATATCCCCCTAAACCATATCCCCCTAAACCCATATCCCCCTAAACCCATGTACCCCTAAACCCATATCCCCCTAAACCATATCCCCCTAAACCCATATCCCCCTAAACCCATATC
>NW_026576630.1:47500-80000 GCF_028641065.1 Leucoraja erinaceus
GTGACCCCATATAGTGACCCCTATATAAAGTGACCCCTATATACAGTGACCCCTATATACAGTGAACCCTATATACAGTGACCCCTATATACAGTGGCCCCCTGATGAAGTGACCCCTATATAAAGTGACCCCATATAGTGACCCCTATATACAGTGACCCCTATATAGTGACCCCTATATACAGTGACCCCTATATAGTGGCCCCTATATATAGTGACCCCTATATACAGTGACCCCTATATACAGTGACCCCTATATACAGTGACCCCCTATATACAGTGACCCCTATATACAGTGACCCCTATATACAGTGACCCCTATATACAGTGACCCCTATATACAGTGACCCTTATGTAGTGACCCCTATATACAGTGACCCCTATATACAGTGACCCCTATATACAGTGACCCCTATATACAGTGACCCCTATATAAAGTGGCCCCGTTTATCTCCTGGCAACCAATATTTTTACATCACTATAGCCCGCCACTGTCTGGAGGAACAGGGGAAATGTCTCCAAGATCCTGTCTGTTTGTTACAGGTTGACAAGGAAGGGTGGGGGAGGAAATAGAACAGGAAGAGCAAGGTCATCAAAGAATAGTTGCCTTAGCAACGTCCTGGCCTTTCTGCTGCTGCTGCTGTTGTTGCTGCTGCTGTTGCTGCTGCTGTTGCTGCTGCTGTTGTTGCTGCTGCTGCCGTGTGTGTCTGCGTACAATATCGTGGCCTTATCACTAACGTCAGCGCTATCTCCACCATTGGGAGGTTGGGTTCCTAGTTTCAACCTCAACACCTGCTGCTCCACCCCAACCGTTAGTACATTTATCGCTAACGCCCAGTCACACCCACGGTACATCTGGGCAGCGGGTAGAGCTGCTGCCTCACAGCGCCACAGACCCAGGTTGGATCCTGACTACGGGTGCTGTCTGTACGGAGTTTGCACGTTCTCCCCGTGACCTGCGTGGGTTTTCTCCGGGTGCTCCGGTTTCCTCCCACATTCCAAAGACGTGCGGGTTTGTAGGTTAATCGGCTTTTGTAAATTGTCACAATGGGATATTACTAATTTACGGGTGATCATTGGTCAGTATGGACTCGGTGGGCTGAAGGGCCTGTTTGCAAGCTGTATCTCCAAGCTCCTGGGCCAGTTGGCACAAACTACTCCATAGATCTGACCCACATTCCATGGCCTTACCCGTGTCTCAGCACCTCGAACTGAACCTATCCCTGTTTCTGTACCCCACCCAAAACATCACCCATCCCTTATCTCCAGAGATACAGAGACTGTCGCTTGTCCCGCTGAGTTACTCCAGCACTTTGTGTCCACTTGCAGTTCAATGACAAAGTTTGCAGATGATACAAGAATTGGCCTTAAGTGACAGGAGCAGAATTAGGAATGAGTGGGTTAATGTACGATGAGCGTTTGTCGGCGTTGAGCCTGTACTCACTGGAGTTTAGAAGGATGAGCGGGGACATCATTGATACAGAATAGTGAAAGGCCTGGATAGAGTGGATGTGGAGAAGATGTTTCCACTAGTGGGAGAGTCTAGGACCAGAGGCCACAACCTCAGAATTAAAGGACGTTCTTTTAGAAAGGAGATGAGGAGGAATTTCTTTAGTCAGAGGGTGGTGAATCTGTGGAATTCATTGCTACAGACGGCTGTGGAGGCCACAAGTCAGTGGGTATTTTTAAGGCAGAGATAGATAGATTCTCGATTATGATACGATAAACTTTATTCATCCCCGGAGGGAGATTTTTCTGCCGACTGTCACAACGCACAAGGTATAAAAACTTGAAATTAAAAACAAAAAGGAAAAGACAAGGGCCTGATGTCTGTCAGCCATGACAGCAGTGTCATTGGAACAAACGTACAAACACTCAGACTTACTCGCTGGGCAGAGGATTCTAAACTAGAGTTCCGCACTGGTTCCCCTTTGGTCTCCCACCGTCCCTTAGAGTGTTCCCCCCGCCCCAACACCAGGTCCCCATTGTCTTCCCCTCCCCCCTTGCACTCCACCTCCACCAAGGCTCCACCTCCACCTCCACCTCCACCGAGGCTCCACCTCCACCGAGGCTCCACCTCCACCTCCACCGAGGCTCCACCTCCACCGAGGCTCCACCTCCACCGAGGCTCCACCTCCACCTCCACCTCCACCTCCCACCTCCACCGAGGCTCCACCCTCCACCTCCACCGAGGCTCCACCTCCACCTCCACCGAGGCTCCACCTCCACCGAGGCTCCACCTCCACCGAGACTCCACCTCGACCGAGGCTCCACCTCCACCTCCACCGAGACTCCACCTCCACATCTCCACCGAGGCTCCACCTCCACCTCCACGAGGCTCCACCGAGGCTCCACCTCCACCTCCACCGAGGCTCCACCTCCACCTCCACCGAGGCCGAGGCTCCACCTCACCTCCACCGAGGCTCCACCTCCACCGAGGCTCCACCTCCACCTCCACCGAGGCTCCACCTCCACCTCCACCGACCTCCACGGCTCCACCTCCACCACCACCGAGGCTCCACCTCCACCTCCACCTCCACCTCCACCTCCACCGAGGCTCCCTCCACCTCCACCGAGGCTCCGCCTCCAACCTCCACCTCCACCGAGGCTCCACCTCCACCGAGGCTCCACCTCCACCGAGGCTCCACCTCAACCACCACCGAGGCTCCACCTCCACCTCCACCTCCACCGAGGCTCCACCTCCACCGAGGCTCCACCTCCACCTCCACCTCCACCTCCACCGAGGCTCCTGCTCCCACAACGGGCCTCTCCACCCAGCTTCTACGCAGCCCCCTGGGAGGCCTGTGGGGCAAGTCGGGCCCGGCCAGGGGTAGGGACATATGTTCGGCAGGTAGATCGGGCACTTGCGGCTGCCCTGGGCTCAAATGTACGGGTATCAGGGTTTATGGGGAACGGGGATAGCAGGGAGCGATAGATCTGCCATTATTGAATAGACTCGATGGGCCGAATGGCATAATTTTCCTGGCCCTTATGATCTTAATCAAGAATCAGGGGGTTGAGAAGAAATGTTAGGAGGATGTTGGTGAAACTGGCAAATAGGATTTAACTGAGGGAAGCAAGATGTCATGGATTTGAGAAGATAAACAAGGGAGAGATGATAAATGGGAGGTTATTGAGGTGTGGACGAACGTTTCACAGAGTGCTGGACAAACGTTTCGTTTCACAGAGTGCTGGAGTAACTCAGCGGGTCAGGCAGCATCTGTGGGGAACATGGATAGGTGACGTTTCACAGAGTGCTGGAGTAACTCAGTGGGTCAGGCAGCATCTGTGGAGAACATGGATAGGTGACGTTTGGGGTCAAGACCCTTCTTTAGACAGTAGGTGTGTGCAGTGTAACTGATGTCTGTGTGAGCTATAGGGGGGGGCATTGACAACGTTGATGATGGGAGATTTGACCACTCACTACATTGAGCTGGCAATAGGAGGTGGAGACTGATATTAAGGATTATTTCTGTAGTTAGATCTGGAGGCGTGTGTTTTCACATTTCAGTACCTCTTGCCTGATGGGAGAGGGGAGAAGAGGGAGTGACCGGGGAGGGGACAAGGGAGAGCCAGTGGATGTAATGTGCCTGGACTTTCAGGAAGCATTTGATAAGGTCCCACACAGGAGATTATTGGACAAAATTAGGGCACATGGTATTGGGGGTAGAGTGCTGACATGGATAGAGAAGTGGTTGGCAGACAGGAAACAAAGAGTAGGGATTAACGGGTCCCTTTCAGATTGGCAGGCAGTGACTAGTGGGGTACCACAAGGCCCGGTGCTGGGACCAGCAGTGACTAGTGGGGTACCGCAAGGCTCGGTGCTGGGACCACAGCTGTTTACAATATATATCAATGATTTGGATGAAGGGATTCAAAGTAACATTAGCTAATTTGCAGATGACACAAAGCTGGGTGGCAGTGTGAACTGTGAGGAGGATGCTATGAGAATGCAGGGTGACTTGGACAGGTTGGGGGAGTGGGCAGATGCACGGCAGATGCAGTTTAATGCGGATAAATGTGAGGTTATCCACTTTGGTGGCCACAACGGGAAGGCAGATAATTATCTGAATGGTATCAGTGCAATGTAAATTGTTGATCCTTGCCCAGATACGACACAAGCCCGTCCCCTCCCCCCGTTGTCCACTTTAAACTCGCAGCTGCAATCTTGTGCAAGTGTCATCATATTTATGGGAAGGGCGGCAGAATAAGGAAGTTAAAGAGGGAACAAGAAGATGTCTGATGCGTGAACAACTGAACTCTGATACAGGGGCCATAGAGACAGGTCGGGGGGGGGGGGGGGGAGAAGAGAGGTGGGGGGAGAGGAGGGGAGGGTGGGGGGGGAGTGAGGTGAGGTGGGAGGGGGAGGTGAGGGGGAGTCGAGGGGTGGGGAGGTGAGGGAGGGGGGGGGAGGTGAGAAGGGGAGTCGAGGGGTTGGGAGGTGAGGTGAGGGGAGTGGTGAGGTTGAGGGGGGGGGTGAGGTGAGGTGAGGGGGGGGGAGAAGAGAGGTGGAGGGGAGAGGAGGGGAGGGGAGGAGGTGAGGTGAGGGGGGGGGAGGTTGAGGGGTGAGAGGTTGAGGGGAGGTTAGGTGAGGGGAGAAGAGAGGGGGGGGGAGAAGAGAGGTGGAGGGAGGGGAGTGGGTCGGGGAGGGGGAGTTGAGGGGAGGGGAGTTGAGGTGAGGTGGGGAGGGGGAGGGGAGGGAGGAGGGAGGGGGAGGGGAGGGGAGGGGGAGGTGAGGGGAGGGGGAGGGGAGGAGGGAGTTGAGGGGGAGTGGTGGGGAGGGGGGGGGGGGAGGTGAGGTGAGGTTGAGGGGGGTGAGGGGGAGGGGGAGGAGTGGCGGGGAGGGTGAGGTGAGGTGAGGGGGAGGGGGGGTGAGGTGAGGTGAGGTGAGGTGAGGGGGAGGGTCACATATCTGCAAAGTATCTCAGACACTAGGCTGGATCCAAGTCACAACCAATAATTGAGGGGTTGTCCACATCAAGTCAAGTCAAGTCTATTTGTCACATACACATACGAGATGTGCAGTGAAATTAAAGAATGACACATCTGACCCATCCAAACATCTCTGGATGTTGTTACTGTCCCAGCCTCCACCGCCTCCAATGGCAGCTCGTTCCATTTATCCACCACCCTGTGTGTGTGAAAAATCTACCCCTCAGATCCATTGAAATCTCCCCTCTCCCCTTTGACCTACGCTCCCTAGTGTCACACACCCCAACCATGGGACACTTCCACATCTTTCCTACAACAGAGTGACCAAAACTAAATGCAATGCTCTAAAGTTTCACAATGAAAGCCGTTCGCTTTCTTCACTGCCTGCTGTACCTGCGTGCTTACTTTCAGTGACTGGTGTACAAGCACACCCTGGTCTCGTTGCACCTCCCCTTCTCCTAATCTGACACCATTCAGATAATACTCTGCCTTCTTGTTCTTGCCACCAAAGTGGATAACCTCACATTTATCCACACTACTCACACAACCTGTCCAAGTCACCCTGCCTGCAGCCTCATAGCATCCTCCTCACAGCTCACACTGCCACCCAGCTTTGTGTCATCTGCACATTTGGAGATGTTACATTTAATTCCCTCGTCTAAATCATTAATATATATTGTAAACAACTGTAGTCCCAGCACCGAGCCTTGCGGCACCCCACTAGTCACTGCCTGCCACTCTGAAAAGGACCCATTTCCTGTCTGCCAACCAGCTCTGTATCCATGTCAATACCCTACCCCCAATACCATGTGCTCTAATTTTGCACACTAATCTCTTGTGTGGGACCTTGTCAAAGGCTTTTTGAAAGTCCAGATACACTACATCCACTGGCACTCCCTTATCCATTCTACTTGTTACATCCTCAAAATATTCAAACATATTAATCAAGCATGATTTCCATATATCATAAATCCATGCTGACTCGGACCGATCCTGTCACTGCTTTCCAAATGCGCTGCTATAACATCTTTAATAATTGACTCGAGCATCTTCCCCACGGCCGATGTAAGGCTAACTGATCTATAATTCCCCGTTTTCTCCCTCCCTCCTTTCTTAAAAAGTGGAGTTACATTGGCTACCGTCCAGTCCGCAGGAACTGATCCAGAGTCGAGAGAACATTGGAAAATGATCACCAATGCATCCACGATTTCTAGGGCCACCTCCTTGAGTCCTCTGGGATGCAGACCATCAGGCCCTGGGGATTTATCTGCCTTCAGTCCCAACACCATTTTCTGACTAATGTGGATTCCCTTCAGTTCCCCCCTCCCACTAGATCCTCGGTCCCCGAGTATTCCTGCAAGATTGTGACTTCCTTAGTGAAGACAGAACTCGTTCAACTGTTCTGCCATTTCCGTGTTTCCCATTATAAATCCACCTGTCTCTGACTGTAAGGGACCTACATTTGGCTTCTCTAATCTGTAGTCTTGTCCTTTTTCCTTCTCACATACCAAAATAAACTTTAGAGTCAGTTTTTATTTTCCCCGCAAGCTTTCTTTCACCCTGATAATTAACCCCTTTGTCCTCCTCTGTTCTAAATCTCTCCCAGTCCTCTGGTTTGCTGCTTTCTCCGGCCAATTTATATTCCTCTTCCTTGGATTTAACAAGATCCTTCCCTCGTCAGCCACGGTTGAGCCATCTTCCCAGTTTTATTTTTTCACCAAACAGGGATGAACAAATTCTGGAGTTACATAGAAACATAGAAAATAGGTACAGGAGTAGAGGCCATTCGGCCCTTCGAGCCAGCACCACCATTCAATATGATCATGGCTGATCATCCAACTCAGTATCCTGTACCTGCCTTCTCTCCATACCCCCTGATCCCTTTAGCCACAAGGGCCACATCTAACTGCCTCTTAAATATAGCCAACGAACTGTGGCCTCAACTACCTTCTGTGGCAGAGAATTCCAGAGATTCACCACTCTCTGTGTGAAAAATGTTTTTCTCATCTCGGTCTTAAAAGATTTCCCCCTTATCCTTAAACTGTGACCCCTTGTTCTGGACTTCCCCAACATCGGGAACAATCTTCCTGCATCTACCCTGTCCAACCCCTTAAGAATTTTGTAAATTTCTATAAGATCCCCCCTCAAAGATCGATACACACTGTGTGTGCTCGCAGAAATCTGTGTTGTATGACTGCTTATCAGTACATTGTCCTGTCTGTATGTTGAGCCACGTCAAAGAAGAATTTCTGTTACGACAGACAATAAAGTTTTCTGAATCTGAATCTGAATCTTCTGAATTCTATCGAGTACAAGCTGAGTCTATCCAGTCTTTCTTCATATGAATGTCCTTCCATCCCAGGAATCAGTCTGGTGAACCTTCTCTGTACTCCCCCCTCTATGGCAAGAATGTCCTTCCTCAGATTAGGAGACCTGGAGTTCATCCATGCAGTCTTTAAATCTTCACCATTGCATCTCCACCGACAACCCTTCAAGTATAATTTTCCAGCCTATCCGATCCAATTCCCGTCTCATACCTTCAAAGTCTCCTTTATTCAAGTTCAGGACCCTAGTCTCTGAATTAAACGTGTCATTCTCCAACCTAATGCAGAATTCCACCATATTATGGTCACTGTTGCCAAGGGGCCTTTGCACGACAAGATCTCTAACTCATCATTCCTCATTATACAATACCTAGTCTAGGATGACCTGTTCTCTAGTTGGCTCCTCTACATATTGGTCTAAAATAACATCCCGTATACATTCCAGGAAATCCTCCTCCTCAGCACTGTTACCAATTTGTTGGCCCAATCTATATGTAGATTAAAGTCACCCATGACAACCACTGTACCGTTACTACACGTATCCCTAATTTCCTGCTTGATGCTATCCCCAACCTCCCAACTGCTGTGTGGTGGTCTGTATACAACTACAAGTCTTTTCTGCCCTTGGCTATTTCCCAGTTCTACCCAAACCGATTCTACAACATCCAAGCTGATGTCTCTCATTGCTATTGCATAAGTCTTCTCTTTAACCCACCTCTTCCTTTCTGTCCAAACTTCCTGAATATCGAATGCCCGTGGATGTTTAGCTCCCAACCTTGGTCACCCTGGAGCCATGTCTCTGTAATCCCAACTAGATCATATTCCTACAGGTGACATTTCACAGAGTGCTGGAGTAACTCAGCGGGTCAGGCAGCATCTGTGGACAACATGGATAGGTGACGTTTCAGAGTGCTGGAGTAACTCAGCGGGTCAGACATGCAGCATCTGTGGAGAACATGGATAGGTGACGTTTCACAGAGTGTTGGAGTAACTCAGCGGGACAGGCAGCATCTGTGGAGAACATGGATAGGTGATGTTTCACAGAGTGCTGGAGTAACTCAGCGGGTCAGGCAGCATCTGTGGAGAACATGGATAGGTGACGTTTCACAGAGTGCTGGAGTAACTCAGCGGGTCAGGCAGCATCTGTGGAGAACATGGATAGGTGACGTTTCACAGAGTGCTGGAGTAACTCAGCGGGTCAGGCAGCATCAGAACATGGATAGCACAGAGTGCTGGATAAACTCAGCGGGTCAGACATGCAGCATCTCTGGAGAGAGAAATAGCTGATATTTCGGGTCGGGACCCTTTTTCTAGTACAAGCCTCAGTCCTGGACTTTACCTGGTCATTTGTGTCCAGGGGGGTCATTGTGCGAATGGACACCACAGCCCCCATCTCTGCAACATCCTCACATCCAGGATTATGCTGAGTTAACACGTTTTACATACATTGTACAAAATGCGTTTGAAAACTAAAAACTGCGAGGGCAGCAAAAATCTAAACTAGACTGCATCCGTTCAACAGAAACACGCGGCTGGGACAGAGTGAGGCAGGTCGCGGGTAAACTTACCCCAAAGGTCCTGTCCAGGCGAAGACTTTCACATAAACCTCAATGTAGCTTCACCCACTCACTGGCTGGCACCTGGTGAATATAGTGGCCGTGGTAAATGCCCCACGCTGCTCACCGCTCACTGCTACACTCCACCTCACACACTCCACACTACACTACACTACACACACTACACTGCCCCACACACACACTACCCCACACACACACACTACACTATACACACACTGCCCCACACACACACACTACACTATACACACACTACACCCCAGACTACCCCACACACACACTACCCCACCCCACACACACACACACTACACTATACACACACTACCCCACACACACTGCCCCACACACACACACTACCCCACACAGACTACCCCCACACACACTACACCCCACACACTACACACACCCCACCCCACACACACACCACCACACACACACCACACCACACACCACACACACACACACTACACCCCACAGACTACCCCACACACACTGCCCCACACACACACACACTATACACACACACACCCACACACACACTACACTATACACCACACACTACCCCACACACTACATACTACATACCCCGCCCCACACACACACTACACTACACACACTCCACACCCCACCTACACTAATCCCCACACACTACATACTACACCCCACACACACTACCACACACATACCACCCCACCCCACCTACACTACACTATACACACACTGCCCCACACACACTACACTATACACACACTGCCCCACACACACTACACTATACACACTACCCCACACACACTACACACTCCACCTACACTACACTTACCCCAGTCCGCTCTCCGTTGACAACTCTCTCCCCGCTCTGCACCACTTCCTTTCAACAGCCTCTTAAAAGGGCAACACCTGTGAGTACAAGGGGGGGGGGGGGGGGGGGGGTGACTCTGAAGCTGTTCCCCTCCTCGGTTTGACAGTATTCACATTCCAGACCCCATGTTGTGACTCACCGCGTCCCGCTGTAAACTTACTCCTCAAGCTGTGGGCCCCACTTTAAATGTAGATCATGAAGGGAAAAGTCCCGAAGATGTTGTCATATTAAAATATTAAAGTGTGTGTGTGCCAGTGATGGGTGTGTGTGTGTGTCAGGTGTGTCAGTGTGTGTGTCAGTGTGTGTGTGTGTGTGTGTGTGTGTGTGTGTCAGTGTGTGTGTGTGTCAGTGTGTGTGTGTGTGTCAGTGTGTGTGTGTCAGTGTGTGTGTGTGTGTGTCAGTGTGTGTGTGTGTGTGTGTGTGTGTGTGTGTGTGTGTGTGTGTGTGTGTGTGTGTGTGTGTGTGTGTGTGTGTGTGTGTGTGTGTGTGTGTGTGTGTGTGTGTGGGGTGTGTGTGTGTGTGTGTCAGTGTGTGTGTGTGTCAGTGTGTGTGTGTGTGTCAGTGTGTGTGTGTGTGTCAGTGTGTGTGTGTGTCAGTGTGTGTGTGTGTGTGTCAGTCAGGGTGTGTGTGTGTCAGTCAGGGCGTGTGTGTGTCAGTGACAGGTGTGTGTGTCAGTGATGGGTGTGTCAGTGACGGGTGTGTCAGTCAGGGTGTGTCAGTGTGTGTGTGTGTCAGTGTGTGTGTGTGTCAGTGACGGGTGTGTGTGTGTCAGTGTGTGTGTGTGTGTCGGTCAGGGTGTGTCAGTCAGGGTGAGCCATGTGTACCTGAGGCTCCAGTGTATTTCTAACCCAACCTCACACCCCTTGCTCTGTGTGTGTCAGTGACGGGTGTGTGTGTGTGTGTCTGGGTCAGTGTGTGTGTCAGTCAGCGGGAGCCATGTGTACCTGAGGCTCCAATGTATTTCTAACCCAACCTCACACCCCTTGCTCTGTGCCAGTGTGTGTGTGTGTGTCAGTGTGTGTGTCATGTGTGTGTGTCAGTGTGTGTCAGTCTGTGTATGTGTCAGGGTGTGACAGTGTGTGTGTAAGTGTGTGTCACTGTGTGTGTGTCAATGTGTGTGTGTCAGTGTGTGTGTGTTAGTGACGGGTGTGTGTGTGTCGGTCAGGGTGTGCCATGTGTACCTGAGGCTCCAGTGTATTACTAACCCAACCTCACACCCCTTGCTCTGTGCCAGTGAGCAGAGGCAGTGGGTTCAAGGTTCACTGCCCCAACACTGGACGTCAACAACATTCAGGACACACACTAACTGGAGGCTCTCTGCCTCCTCTGTAACATTCTCCTTGGATCTAAACATTGCACTGGGGCCACCTTGGTGGGCATGGACAAGTTGGGCCGAAGGGCCTGTCTGTCTTGTGACCATTTGTGGCCTGAACACAGTGTAGGCAGTGGCGTGACGATCACAGAATTGTAACTCACAACATGGACATCTCAAAACCTCGACTCAACTGACCGTTTCCAAGCAGTCCATGGTTTACGGGGATGAACGAGGCAGGACTGTGGGGTGAAGATGGTTTAACCAACCACTTCAGTCCAGGCGGTGGGACCAGGATTGGGAAGGTGACCACAGTCCCACTACAGAGCAGGGAGTGCAAGCAATGTCTGGAACATCTCACAGTATGACCCTGCTGAGCACAGCAATATTGCTGTTTCACTTCTGAACATTACAGATATCAGCTCTAACATTATCCGATACTCTTCAGGGTCAGTGAATCTCACCCAGAATATAAAGATTATGGTTCTATAACCAAAGATGAATACAAGGCCTTTCATTAGCTGTGTCTCTCTGCCACTCTCCCATCTCTGGGCAAGAAGACTTTCTGCACATTGAGGGAGCCCAGCGTAGGTTCACCAGGTTAATTCCCGGGATGGCGGGACTGTCATATGCTGAGAGAATGGAGCGGCTGGGCTTGTACACCCTGGAGTTTAGAAGGATGAGAGGGGATCTTATTGAAACATATAAGATTGTTAAGGGTTTGGACACGCTAGAGGCAGGAAACATGTTCCCGATGTTGGGGGGAGTCCAGAACCAGGGGCCACACACACAGTTTAAGAATAAGGAGTAAGCCATTTAGAACGGAGACGAGGAAACGCTTTTTCTCACAGAGAGTGGTGAGTCTGTGGAATTCTCTGCCTCAGAGGGCGGTGGAGGCTGGTTCTCTGGATGCTTTCAAGAGAGAGCTAGATAGGGCTATTAAAGATAGCGGAGTCAGGGGATATGGGGAGAAGGCAGGAACGGGGTACTGATTGGGGATGATCAGCCACGATCACATTGAATGACGGTGCTGGCTCGAAGGGCCAAATGGCCTCTACTCCTGCACCTATTGTCTATAACTATCTCAGGGTATTGAGTATAAAAGTTGGGATGTTATGTTACATTTGGAGAAGGTATTCTACAAAGGGAGAGTTGGAATGGAGGATAAAATGTTAGGAACAAGATAAATGGTAGAGGGTTCTCAAGGAGAGAGAGACAAGAGTAGTTTGAGGGAGGAGAGGCAGCATGGGGAAGATCAGGTATTGAGGGAGAAGGAAATGTGCAAGGAGGCCATTCAGCCCATCGACTGTATGCACAGTCCCAGTTGTCGTTTGTTTGTCCAAGTGGCCTTGGTCCATCATCTGCCTATCTCGGCTACACCCTGGCACGGTCAATGTCACAGCTGTCGGTCTTCAGGCTGGACATTAAAGTCGCATCTGTGTTCTGGGGAAGTTCTTTAAGATGCTTTGTCCAATGTGGTCTTGTGTTGATCCTGGTTTGTGGGAGGTCAAGGTTCGTTAGTGGCCGTGACTTGTCTCTGTCAGAGGAATGCAACATCGGACAATACAGCCCCTTCCCACTCTTCACACAAACTGTGTCTGATCTCAAATAAAATGTTGAAATGGAACACGCTTGATCTTGCTCATAAACTTCAGAAAAACACAACTATGAGAATTTCTATTTGCCTCTAGTTCATATTGGACATTTCCACCGGTTCAGTTCAAGAACAAACCTTGTTTGATGGAGGCACAACTCATCCCGACACAGCTGGAGATACGATGCAGTCCAATGTTCCGTTTGTATCAGGAGATGGAGATTGCTGGAGTTACATTGTAGACTTTATCCCATTAATATGGGGCATGAGGGGATAAACCAACATTGCTTGATGTACAAAGACCTGTCCCACCAGTATCGGGACATCTCCTGCATGGGTACATCCTGGTCCTTGTTCCATGGGTGTCGGGGAACCACAACACAAAGAATTATGACCTGTGTCCCATGGGTTTCGGAGCATGAGTCTGTCTGGTCGCTGCTGGCTTGAGGTTGGGGAGTAGTGCATGGTGCTCCTTGTTCAATGGGTGCAGGGGAACCAGAACACAAATAACTATGACCTGTGTCCCATGAGTTTCGGAGCATGAGTCTGTCTGGTCGCTGCTGGCTTGAGGTTGGGGAGTAGTGCATGGTGCTCCTTGTTCAATGGGTGCAGGGGAACCAGAACCCAAATAACTATGACCTGTGTCCCATGGGTTTCGGAGCATGAGTCTCGTCCCGTTGGTTTGGGGTGGTCCTTGTTCCATGGGTAGAGGCACTGTCCCACCACTCCAAGGGATCCAATAAAGACCTGGTGACAGGAGTAGCCATCGGGGCGGGGATGCGCATTGTAGACCTCTGACCCACGGCTAGTGGAGGACAGTCACATGTTACAGCCTCTGACCCACGGCTAGTGGAGGACAGTCACATGTCACAGTCTCTGACCCACGGCTAGTGGAGGACAGTCACATGTCACAGCCTCTGACCCATGGCTAGTGGAGGACAGTCACATCTCACAGTCTCTGACCCATGGCTAGTGGAGGACAGTCACATCTCACAGTCTCTGACCCACGGCTAGTGGAGGACAGTCACATGTTACAGTCTCTGACCCATGGCTAGTGGGAAAGTAGTTACATCTCACAGCCACTGACCCACATTGATTACAGGGTTAATTATACCGCCCCATTAATTGGGATGCACTAATGATCCCAGCCTTGCCCCACAGATGGAACAGAGAAAGAAGAAGTGCCAGGCTGTAGCAAGTATATAATCAATTGTATTTCCCTCGGGTAGATCGACACTTATGGGAGCAGTCACTGGCAACACAATACATTGAACATTGATTACATAGAGATATATGAAATCACACAGATCAACCAATATCTCAACTGGGGGCAGAATATGTTAGAAAACTCCTTCGGATCATGGACCATCGGGCAAGACACAAAATGAAGTCGTCAGAAACGAGCCATCATATCAACTGGGTGGAGGTCACGCAAACTTTATTGGGTTTTTTGGCTGTTGTTGCTGTCACTGTTGTTGGGGGTGAGTTAGTGCCCCGTGGACACGGCATCTTGCCGCTGACGCTCACCTGCTCTCTCCGCCGCCAGTCCCGGCATCCACGGCCAAGCAGCACCTTCATCGATAAATGCAATCCCCAAAACACACACAGGTACAACGTTCCCGGGGCTGGGAGGGAGAGAGAGAGGGGGGGGAGAGGGGAGAGGAGAGGGGCGGGGAGAGGGTGGAGGGGAGAGGGAGGGGGGGGGGAGAGGGGGGGGGGAGGGGAGGGGGAGAGGGGGAGGGGGGGGGAGAGGAGGAGTGGGGGGAGGAGAGGGGATGGAGGGGAGAGGGTGGAGTGGGGGAGGGGAGAGGAGAGAGGGTGGGGGGGAGGAGAGGAGAGAGTGGGTGGAGGAAAAAGGAGAGAGGGGGTGGGGGAGAGGGGAGAGAGGGGTGGGGGAGTTTGAGGGGATGGGGAGGGGGTGAGGAGAGGGGGAGTGGGGGGGTTGGGTGGGGTTGGCCGGATGGGGGGGGTTGAGTTTGAGGGGGTGGGGGAGGAGGGGAGAGGAGGGTGGGAAGGAGAGGGGAGGGGTGGGGATAAGGAGGGTGGGGGGGGGGGGTTATGGGAGGGGGGGCAGGGGCAGGGTGGACTTTTCCCTCAAGGTTATTGAAACAAACGATAGGTTTGAAGTGACAATACTGTACAGTCAGACGCAGCAACATCGAGGCGTTACCAACGTGAGTGATGAACGGGACAAGTCTCTCCCGTGGGGTAGACACACAGAGTGGGGTAGACAACCCCCCCTCTTTACCCCCACACTCACACTGGGGTTCGGTCAGGAGTCCACGGGCGGCGCTGGCTCAACAGCCGCTCTCCACAACTCAATGTCCGGCGGCTGTTCGGCCCGTCTACGTCCGGGCTAGTCCGCTGCTCGCGGCCCGAGATACTCGGAAATCCCAGCGATTGGAACAAAAACAGAATCGGTGCAAACTGGCAGAGGGGGGGAAGAAAGAATCCGGGGTGGCTCAGCCGGCTGGGCGGTGGAGGGGGGGTCACACAAACCGGGCTGGGCCTGGGTCAGCAGGCCGGCCCAGACCAGGGAGAGGGGGGAGGGGGGGGGAGGGGGAGAGGGGGGGAGGGGGGAGAGGGGGGAGGGGGAGAGGGGAGGAAAGGGAGGAGAGGAGGGGAGAGGGGAGGGAGGAGGGGGGGGCACACAAACGGGCTGGGGGAGGGTCAGCAGGCCGGCCCAGACAGGGAGAGGGGGGAGGGGGCCCAGGGGGAGAGGGGAGGGGAGGGGGGGAGGGAGGGGAGGGAATAGGGGGGAGGGGGATGGGAGGGGAGGGAAGAGGAGGGGGGGGAGAGAGACCGGGCGGGGAGGGTCAGGAGGGGGGTTAGGGGGAGGGGGGGGGGGAGGGGCTGGGGTAGGGAGAGGAGAGGGGAATGGACAGGGGCGTGGATGGAGATGGGTAGAGGACGGTGAGGAATGGGATGGGGGGTGGAGGGCGCAGGGGAGGGTGGGAGAGGGGAGGGAAAGGGCGTGGGGGGGTAGGGGGGGAGGAGGGAGGGGGGTGGAGGAGGGTGGGGAGAGAGTGGGGAGGAGGGGGGAGGAGGAGGGGGGGAGGAGGGAGAAGGGGTTGGGGGAGAGTGGGGAGGGGAGGGGTGGGGATGGGGAGTGGGGAGAGGTTGGGGAGTGGGGTGGGGATAGGGTGGGAGAGTGGGGAGGGGGAGGGGAGAGTGGGGAGAGTGGGGTGGAGGGGGGAGAGTGGGGATGGGGGTTGGGGGGGAGTGGGGAGAGTGGGGATAGGGGGGGGGGTTTGGGGATGGGGAGGGGGAGGGGGGTGGGGGGGGGAGGAGGGGGAGGGGGAGGGAGGGGTGGGGGAGGGGTGGTGGGGGAGTGGGGAGTGAGGGGGAGGGGGGGGGAGGGGAGAGGGGAGGGGGGGGTGTTGGGGAGGGGGTGGGGGTGTGGGGGGGAGTGGGAGGGGGGGGGAGGAGTGTGGGGAGAGGGAGGGGGAGGAGGGGGGTGGGGAGGGGGGGGAGGGGGGGAGGGGGAGGGTGGGAAGTTTGGGGAGGGGGGGCTGTTTAGGGGAGGGGAGAGGGGGAGAAGGGGTGTGGGGAGAGTGGGGAGAGGGGGGTAGGGGGAGAGGAGAGTGGGGAGAGTGGGGATAGGGGGGAGTTTGGGGAAGGGGAGGGGGAGGAGGGGGGGGGGGGTAGTTTGGGGAGTGGGGTTGGGGGAGAGTGGAGTGAGTGAGTGTGGCTCCCTGTCCCCGCCTGCATGGCCAGCCAGAGCCCTCAGACATAATATTCCTTGTCCTTGTTCCTCTTGCCCTTGGTCTTGTTGGCACTGGCAGCAGCAGCAGAGGCAGCAGCACAGGCAGGCTTGTCTTTGAGCAGGGCCCCATTGCTCTGGGCTGAGTTGCTGATGTAGTTCCGGCTCTGGTCCACCTGGTATGAGCCTTCATCACGGTTGCGATACTTGTACATGGCGTACAGCAGGATGAGGATGCAGAGAGCAGCGGCTGCTACGATTCCAACCACCATGCCAGTGGTGCTGCTTGATTCACGGATAACTTCCACAGCTCCAGGGGCCCCAGGGCCACTGGGCCCGGCTGTGGGTAAACGGGGTCCATCGGTTACCGAGGGCCGGCGTGCCTGACGACCACCAGACGGCTGGGTGGGCAGGGCGGGCAGGCGCGGGTGGTCGCGAGTGTTGAGTTTACCGGCCGGGAGTTTACGGATCATGTCGGGGGAGGAGGAGGTGGGGATGGGGGCGGAGGGAGGAGAACCGGCTGGGACGGGCAGGGAGCGGGGTGGAGAGGCCACGGTACCAGGGGCCGCTCCTAGCAACGTGCGGTCTGTCACTAACGAGTAAAAGTCCTCATCGTCACTGGGGGGGAAACTGGAATCAAACAGCTCACCAGAACCCAAGCCCGATGCAACCAGCACCTCATCACAGTCATCGTCCCGCCCCGACAGGCAGGGGCCCACATCGGGACCCGGGACACTTAGAGACTCACGGGTGGCCTGCACACCCGGAGACTGCGGCCGGTAGGTCGGAGCCGGAGCCACGAATGGGGAGCGGGTGACCAGAGACGCCACTTCCACCGCATCCTCTGTGATTATGGGCAGAATAAGCTCACCTCCTGTGGGGCAGAGACGGACACAAGTGAGGAACAACACTCACTCCTCACCCAGTCCTCGCCACTCGTCTCTCACTCCTCACTCCTCACTCACTCACTCGTCTCTCACTCCTCGCTCACTCACTCTCAGTCCTCACTCACTCCTCACCCAGTCCTCGCCACTCGTCTCTCACTCCTCACTCTTCACTCCTCACTCACTCACTCACTCACTCCCTCCCTCACTTACTGACTCACTCACTCACTCACTCACTCACTCACCACACTCACTCACTCACTCACTCACTCACTCACTCCTCACTCACTCCTCACCCAGTCCTCGCCACTCGTCTCTCACTCACTCCTCACTCTCACACTCACTCACTCCTCAGTCCTCACTCACTCCTCACTCTCACACTCACTCACTCCTCACTCTCACACTCACTCACTCCTCACTCCACACCTCACTCTCACCTCACTCACTCACTCGCTCACTCACTTGTCTCTCAGTCCTCACTCACTCCTCACTCACTCGTCTCTCAGTCCTCACTCACTCACTCCTCACACCGTCCTCGCCACCCGCACTCACTCACTCCTCACCCAGTCCTCGCCACTCGCACTCCTCAATCTCTACTCCTCACTCACTGACTCACACTCACTCCTCACCCAGTCCTCGCTCACTCACTCACTCACTCACTCACTCACTCACTCACTCACACTCCTCCTACTCACTCGCGTCTCAGTCCTCACTCACTCCTCACACAGTCCTCACTCACTCACTCACTCACTCACACACTCACTCACTCCTCACACAGTCTCACTCACTCACTCACTCACTCACTCACACTCACACACACACTCAGACTCACATACACTCACTTACACACTCACTCACTCACACACACTCACACTCACTCACTCACTCACTCACTCACTCACACTCTCACACTCACACTCACTCACTCACTCACACACACACTCACTCACTCACACACTTCTACACTCACACTCACTCACACTCACTCACTCACTCACACACTCACACACACACTCACTCACTCACACTCTTACACTCACACTCACACTCACTCACACTCACTCACATACACTCACTCACTCACTCACTCACACTCTTACACTCACACTCACACTCACACTCTTTCACTCACACTCACTCACACACTCACTCACACTCACATACACTCACTCACTCACTCACTCACTCACTCACTCACACACTCACTCACACACACTTACACTCACACTCACACACACTCACTCACATACACTCCTCACAGTAACACAGATCTCCCCTCAGTCCCACCACAACCCTTATTTTAAAGATCCACATCTACTTTGAAAGACTACAGCAAGAAACAACGTTGTTTTTTTTATCTTTAACCCTCTTTAGCCCTTTGTCTCGGTCGCTCTTTCTTACAAACAGACGCCTATTGCATGTCTTTGAAAGAATCACTGAATACAGGCAACTTACATCAACAAAATGGCCGCATGAATATTGCATGAAGAAAAACAGAATTACAAAAAGTTGCATAAGAATTTCCTGGGACAAGATCAACTCTTTTAGCTACAGTTTCTGAAACTAATTTTCTCCATTTCTTTAAAAAAAAACAATGTTTGATGTTGAAATGAGAATTTCACAGTTTTATTTTCATCCTTTTTTTTCCCTTGCCCTCCCCCCCTCCCTCCCCTCCCTCCCCTCCCTCCCTCCCCCCCCCCTCCCACCCCCCCCCCCCACACCCCACGTCTCCCCCCCCCCCCCCAACATTTGAGTCGGGGGGCTCCCTGAACCCGCGCTGTCTCTCTTGTCCCCTCCCTCAGCTGCTCCTCGCCTCCCCGCTCATCCATGGCACCAACTAACCCCCCTAAAGGGCAACCACACTGGGGGACGGGGCACAGAGAGGGGGCCGGGTGTGAAGGTGGGACCCTGTGGTGTTTAGTGTTTGCTCTGGGTCTGGAGAACTCGCTGGGACTGGCCTGAGTTCCCTGAAGCCCCAGATGGAACCTGGAGTTAACTGCCCCACTAAACAGTGCTCTGTGTGGATCTTACAGAGGTCCATAACATATGTGGGGTTTCGAGCACAGGGACAGGAACAGGCCCTTCATCCACAATATCTGTGGCACCTGGCCCATATCCCTCCATTCCCAAGCTTATCCAAGTGCAATATCTGGAGGTTTTTAGAAGCTAGTGGTATCAGGTTCTAATGGTGACCATCATTCTCAAGATGAAACAGGTTGAGAGGGATGTGGGCCAAACATGGGCAGGTGGGATTAGTGTAGACGGGGCATGTTGGTCGGTGTGGGCAGGTCGGGCTGAAGGGCCTCATTACCTGCTGTGTGACTCTGTGAATATTTCCTTTAAATTTTGCCCCTCTCACCTAAAGGATCTATAGTCACACAGCGCGGAAACAGCCCCCATCGGCCCAACCTGTCCCCCGCTGACCAACATGTCCCATCTACACTGATCCCACCTGCCCATGTTTGGCCCCCATCGGCCCAAACTGCCCTCCATATCCCTCCAAACCTGTCCTATCCAAGTATCTGTTCAACAATATACCATCTATACTAGTCCCACCTGCCCATGTTTGGCCCCCATCGGCCGAACATGCCCCCCCCTGACCAACATGTCCCATCTACACTAATCCCACCTGCCCATGTTTGGCCAATTTCCCTCCATATCCCTCCAAACCCCTCATGTCCCATCTATCCCTAATATCCCTCCATATCCCTCCCAATCTGTCCTATCCATGTATCTGGTCAACAATGTCCCATCTATACTAGTCCCACCTGCCCATGTTTGGCCCCCACTGACCAACATGTCCCATCTACACTAATCCCACCTGCCCATGTTTGGCCCACATCGGCCGAACCTGCCCCTCGCTGACCAACATGTCCCATCTACACTAATCCCACCTGCCCATGTTTGGCCCCCATCGGCCGAACCTGCCCCCCCTGACCAACATGTCCCATCTACACTATGTTTGGACATATGTGTTAGGACATTCAGCACCCCTTTAACCATAACACTGACTGCTCTCAAGACACTTCCATCGACTGCCCCAAGTTCCTCTGACATCATGTCTATCTCCACTGTAAACGCAGAGGAGAAATACTCATTGAGGACTTTACCAATCTGCTGTGGCTCCACACACAGTTAACCACTGATTCTCTCTCTGGTAACCACTTTTTCCCTTTATGTGCTGATAAAATCTCTTGAGATTATCCTTCATCATCCATATAGAAACATAGACAATAGGTGCAGGAGTAGAGGCCATTCGGCCCTTCGAGCCTGCACCGCCATTCAATATGATCATGGCTGATCATCCAACTCAGTATCCTGTACCTGCCTTCTCTCAATACCCCCTGATCCCTTTAGCCACAAGGACCACATCTAACTCCCTCTTAAATATAGCCAATGAACTGTGGCCTCGACTACCTTCTGTGGCAGAGAATTCCACAGATTCACCACTCTCTGTGTGAAAAATGTTTTTCTCATCTCGGTCCTAAAAGATTTCCCCCTTATCCTTAATATAACTATGCTCTCTAATATTTGATATATCCACCCTGGGTCGACCCTATCTGTGCCTCTCATAATTTTATATACTTCTATCAAGTATCTCTGTCGTTCCGGAGAGAATAATCCAAGTCCCCCCAACCTCTCCCTGTAGCTGAGATCCTCTAATCCAGGCAGTGATCTGGTAAACCTCGTCTGCCCCCTCTCCAAAGCCTCCACATTCTTCCTGTAACTGCACACAATTCTCCAAATAATACCTGCGACATGACGTGACTTTTATTCAATGCCTTGACCGATGAAGGCAACAAACTGGATGCCATCTTTCCCATTCTATCTACTTGTGTTGCCACTTTCAGGGAGCTATGAACTTGGACCCCAAGATATCTCTACATCAGGCTGTTGGAGGCCTGTCCATTTCTACTTTCCCTTATATCCAACCCATCACATTTGTTTGGATTCAATTCCATCTGTCATTTCTCTGCCCATATCTATAACTATCTATATCCTGCGGTCTTCTTTGACAGCTTTCTTCACTGTCTGCAGCAATTCTAATGCACTATATTTATATTCTATATTTATCCTCCACAACTGTATTTAGATGTTATATCTATATTTACGTCTGTCATTTATATAAATATATTGATCACAAACAACGGAACTCCACTAGTTCCAGGTTAAATTGCTGCCACCTCAACCCTCTGTTGATTATGGGTGAACCAGTTCTGAATCCAAACTAACAAGTGACCATGGATCCCATGTAGCCCATCTTGAGGGACCTTGTGTGATGCTTTACCAATGTCCGTGTAGATAACACCTTCCATCATGTTTGATAGATGAAACAAAGCCGTGATGACTATCCCTCGATCATAATCTATTTCCCAGGGCAGTTAATTCCAGAATTAGAGGGCACATGTTTAAGGTGAGAGGGGACCTGAGTGCCACCATTTGCACACAGGGTTTACTGGAGCAAGCTGTCTGGGGAAGGGGTGAGACACCTGGGCAGGTACATGGATAGGAAGTGCTGGAGTAACTCAGCGAGTCATGCAGCATCTCTGGAGCGGGTCGGGAGGTCCTGACCCGAAACATCACCCATCCTTTTTCTCCAGAGGTGCTACCTGGCCCTCTGAGTGACTACAGTACTTTGTGTTCATCTCTGTTCCTGTCCATGTCCCCCCCACCCCTGGCCAGATCGTGGCGTCCCCACTCCTCCTGCAACCTCAGGTGCTGTCTGTGTGGAGTTTGCAGGTTCTCCCTGTGACAGAGTGGGTTTACTCCAGTTGCCTCCCACATCCCAAAGACGTCAAGCTGGATGTAAATCCCTCCCCCCAGTGTATAGGTGTGAGTTAGAGTCTAGGGGAGGTCGATGGGGATGTCGGGAGACTGGATTAGTGGGAGAATTCACAGTTGAATGAGATCACGGTGTTGAGTGTGGACTGGTCTCTGAGCTTGTGGAGAAAGTTGGGGTCAAAATCACACATGCAAGGCACTCCACTCATACCTAATACTGCAGGTACCCTGTTGCTGACCTTACACCCCCACACACACCCCCACACACACAGCCCCACACACACAGCCCCACACACACACCCACACACAGCCCCACACACACCCCCACATACACACCCCCACACACACACACAGGGACCCCTCTGCCCACATGTACCAAGGCCCACGGCTAAATCACCTCACCCCGGCTAACTTTGTGTTCAGAATTATTTTTTAAATACCTTCCAACCAGCAAAAAAAGGACGAAAATTAATTTCAGAGCACACATATTGACAGTCAGTATAGAGGAGGTGGAGCATCACACACCACCTTTAATCTTCAATGTCAGATTCTAAAGTCCAATCCACCTGAACTGTGCCCAATCCTATCCACCCACCAATCCTTGGCACAGTGGCCCTGTGCCCACGGCAGGAAGGAGGTCGGGGTGGGCAGGTGCGGCAGGTGAGGGCAGGTGTGGGCTGTATGAGGGCAGGTGCGGGCAGGTGCGGGCTGTATGAGGGCAGGTGTGGGCTGTATGAGGGCAGGTGCGGGCTGTATTGGGGCAGGTGAGGGCTGTATGTGGGCAGGTGCGGGCTGTATGAGGGCAGGTGAGGGCTGTATGAGGGCAGGGGCAGGTGTGGGCTGTATGTGGGCAGGTGCGGGCTGTATGTGGGCAGGTGCGGGCTGTATTGGGGCAGGTGTGGGCAGGTGAGGGCTGTATTGGGGCAGGTGTGGGCAGGTGAGGGCAGGTGGTGGGCGGGTGAGGGCAGGTGCGGGCTGTATTGGGGCAGGTGTGGGCAGGTGATGAGGGCTGTATTGGGCAGGTGTGGGCAGGTGAGGGCTGTATTGGGGCAGGTGTGGGCAGGTGAGGGCAGGTGTGTTGGGGCAGGTGTGGGCAGGTGAGGGCAGGTGCGGGCTGTATTGGGGCAGGTGTGGGCTGTATTGGGGCAGGTGTGGGCTGTATGAGGGGGGCGTGCCTCACCTTGATGAAAGGCTTAATTCACCTGAGGTTTAGACGGTGTTTCCAGGTTTAGAGGGTGAGACCAGATACAGGGTCAGAGCAACCTCGCTAACTCCCTGTGGAATGTCAGGAGAAGGGTGTGGAGATATGGAGGCAGCTCACACACCAGGGGGTCGATGCTGGTGATGTGTGGGAGGGGGTGACAAGGGATGAATCATTTGTCTTTGGGCTGTAGGTGTTCTCTGTGATTCTGGCACCAGGAATCTCTGATTGAACATGCAGTGGGAGCTTCAGTATGTATCACAAATAAAGGATTAAATAGAATATTGTTTTATTGTATGTGTTTGGAGAATGTATTGTTATCGATGGTAAGAAATTAAAAAGTGTGTACCATCTCAAGGGTCAAAATCTGACAATTCAGAGTGGGATTTGAGCAAGGTCAGGATAAAGTGGATGTTTCCACTAGTGGGAGAGTCTAGGACCAGAGGGCACAGCCACAGAATTAAAGGACATTCCTTTAGGAAGGAGATGAGGAGGAATTTCTTTAGTCAGAGGGTGGTGAATCTGTGGGATGGAAACTTATGAACGTTTTAACGCGTTTTCATCTTGGACCGGGCATGCATTGTCTGTCTGATGTTCCCGATTGGTTAAATCAGTGTCCATGACATGGTACTTGGTACAAAGCAACTGTGTACACTGTGTCCAGTCTCTCCCCTGTTAGGAACCATCATGGACATGGTATTGCATGGGGATGTATGTGTATACCTGGCAGGTGGGCTATACCTGGCATACCTGGAGGGGTATACCTGGCAGGAGGGGTATACCTAGCAGGTGGCTATCAATGACCAGGATTAGTACCTGGAATTGGGAATCAGAGGAATGGGGTTTACCTAGCTGATCTAAACCTGGCAGGATGGCATATACCAATGGTGGAGTGGCTATCCTGGCAGGTGGGTTACACAGGGCAGCAACTTGGCGGATTGTGTGTGGGGACAGAGAGAGATGGGTGAGGAATGGACTTTAGTAGGTGATGGGGACAACAAGATGGGGTGGGTGGAGCAAGGATCAGAGGGATGGGCGTAGGTGTGGTGGGTGTGGTGGGTGTGGGGACAATGCTGGGTGTAGTGGGTGTGGGGACAATGCTGGGTGGGGTGCAAGGACAGAGGGATGGGTGTAGGGTGTGGGGGGTGGTGGGTGTGTGGGGACAATGCTGGGTGTGGGGGGTGGGGACAATGCTGGGTGTGGGTGTAGTGGAGGTGGGGGTGGGGGGGGTGGTGTGTGTGGGGGATGTAGGGGACAATGCTGGGTGTGGTGGGTGTGGGGACAATGCTGGGTGTGTGGGTGGGTGTGGGTGCAAGGACAGAGGGATGGGTGTGGGTGTGGTGGGTGTGGGGACAATGCTGGGTGTAGGTGTGGTGGGTGTGGTGGGTGTGGTGTATGGGGGGACAATGCTGGGTGTGGTGGGTGTAGTGGGTGTGGTGGGTGTGGGTGTGCTGGGTGTGGTGGGTGTGGGGACGGTGCTGGGCCATGAGGTTGGGAATCGGAGGGAATTAGAAGATAAATAATGGTCTCCGACTGGGAATGTCGTTTCTTAAGGGACAGGACTTTGTGGAAAAATACAAGGAACAGGAGCAGGCCATTCGGCCCTAAAGCCGTCCCACCAGCCTGACACAACATTCCTTTACTCTACAGGGAAGGCTGGGTCTGTGCTTGTGGAGGGCGGTGTGGAGAGGAGCGGTGTTTGAGTGAGAGGATGGGAGCTGATGGAGAGAGTGGACAGGATGGGCCCAAATGGCCAGTGTCCCTGCTTCCTGTATCCATGAGGACATACCACTGACCAGAGCTTCAAGCAGCAACACTTTAACAAGGAATGAGCACAGGACCTGTGGATTATCCCCCAAAAAATGCCCCCGTTTTGAAATATCAGCCATCTTTGTTTGTTGATGAGGTTCACTACATGGTGATAAAGTTTACTATTGGAGGGGCAGCAACTGAAAGTTGAAAGGTTGGTTATGCACCAGTGACCCTGTGAATGAGCAGCCAGTGTAGCCCAATGGCCAACTGCTCGCTGCTCTACTTCATACAACCAGCCCTGAGGTTGACATCCTCCCTATAAACCCAACCTTCCTCCTGAACCACATGCCTACACCAATCTGTTCCACCCCCTCCTCTACAGCTAGTAGTGATGAACACAGTTCAAGTATCTTGGCATCAAATTGCAGAATGATCTGCGTTGGAATGGTCAGACTCATCATGCAACGGTGAAAGCAACAGGTGTCCTAAACCTCCTGAGGCACAACTTTCATCATTGTCCAACTTCTGACAAGGAGAAGCTATACTTCACCCTCGTTAGACCTCATTTGGACTAGGCAGTTGCAGCATGGGACCCAGACACAAATACAAACATGTCTTCCATCGAACGTGTCCAAAGACAGGCAGCTCGATTTGTTACTAACACCTATGAGAGAGAAGCGAGTGTCACCAAACTTCTGAATTCTCTGGTCGGGGTGGAACCCTCTCCAAGACACACACACGTGAAGCTCACCGTTTGACCTTAATGTTTTTACAAAATGTTAAATGGTCAGCTCGACATAGATTACAAGACCTACACCAAACCCAAACCAATTAGGAGCAGACGAGGGCATTAGATCCAATTTGTGATCCCAGCTACAAAGACGGATGTGTTCAGCAATTTGTTCTTCCCCCGCACACACAATTAAAGCATGGAATAATCTCCACCCAACTATAGTTACCCAACCAGACGCAACTACATTTAAAGTAGCTCTTTCTTCCCAATAACCCTTTCTGGCTTAAGCCCTCCCTCCACCACCTCCAGTTTAAATTCCAGTTGGAATATTTTGGAGGACCAAGAAACCAAGAACCCAAGTTAGGGGCAGGATTTGGCCATTCGGCCCATCAAGTCTACCCCGCCATTCAATCATGGCTGATCTATCTCTCCCTCCTAACCCCATTCTCCTGCCTTCTCCCCGACACCCACCCGTACTAATCAAGACCCTGTCAATCTCCACTTTAAGAATGACTTGGCCTCCACAACCGTCTGCGGCAATGAATTCCAAATTCAGATTAGTCCTGGGCTCCACGCTGGTCATTGCAGCAATGAAGCCAGAGGAAGGGACTGGTCAACTGTAATCCTTCCCCTCCCGTGGCCAGAGGGGTGTGGTGGGACCATAGTCAGAGACTAATTGTCAGATTTATGGGGCTGTGCTTGGGTACTAACCTGACCTAGTACTTTTCCTGTAGAATTTAACAATAGCAAGCCAAAGGTAATTATCCTTGTCACAGTCCACAGCCAGTGTGGAGATCAGATAATAACATTAATGTCACACTGTATTCCCTGCTGTAAAAACAGCCCGGGGCCCTGGTGTGATCGAAGTGCCAACTCTCCTTCTCATCTATAATTTAGTTAGTTCTCCTCAGTGATAAATCTCTGAGTTGAGAGCATGGAAGAGGCTGCACTGGACAGTTCCATCGCTGGTCTGGTTCACATCCAGTCCCTGCTACTTCACTTAGAAACATTGGAAGAATGCTGACCCAAAACGTCACCTATCCATGTTCTCCACAGATGCTGCCTGACCTGCTGAGTTACTCCAGCACTCTGTGAAACGTCACCTATCCATGTTCTCCACAGATGCTGCCTGACCCGCTGAGTTACTCCAGCACTCTGTGAAACGTCACCTATCCATGTTCTCCACAGATGCTGCCTGACCCGCTGAGTTACTCCAGCACTCTGTGAAACGTCACCTATCCATGTTCTCCACAGATGCTGCCTGACCCGCTGAGTTACTCCAGCACTCTGTGCTTTGTTACAACTTGTACATCACATCACCGATCTACTACGAGGGATGCAGCTGTGCTCAGATGTTCCAGCTATGAACAATCCATTAAACATTGTCCATTTCCTCCAAACAGAGCTGACCACAGCTGACCACAGCATCATTGCCTGACCAGATATAACCTCCACGGTTTGAACACTAAACTCTCCAACATTTGCAACCTCTAACAACCCCAGTGTCCCAGCTGGAACTGCACCCATGAGCACAATTAGGCCATTCAGCCCATCGATTCCACTCTGCCTTTCAACTAAGGCTTGTTTCTCTCTTCCCCTCTCCCCCTCATCCTCTATTCCTTCCTCTAGCTTCACAATTTGTGACTCCTCTATTGTCTGCCTTACACCTCTAGCTCTAACTATGGACTTTGTCCCAACATCGACCTAGTTTCCCCAAAAGAGAATTCTCCCTAGTCTTTTACCCAGAGTTGGGGAATCAAGAACCAGTGGACATAGGTTTAAAGTCAGAGTGGAAAGATTGAATAGGAACCTGAGGGGCAACATTTTCACACAGAGGCTGGTGGGTGTGTGGAACGAGCTGCCAGAGGAGGCCAGGACTAAAACCACATTTAAAAAGACACTTAGACAGGTACATGTGTAGGAAGGAACTGCAGATGCTGATTTAAACCGAAGATAGACACAAGATGCTGGAGTAACTCAGCGGGTCGGGCAGCATCTGTGGGGAACATGGATAGGTGACGTTTCACAGAGTGCTGGAGTAACTCAGCGGGTCAGGTATGCAGCATCTGTGGAGAACATGGATGGGTGACGTTTCACAGAGTGCTGGAGTAACTCAGCGGGTCAGGCAGCATCTGTGGAGAACGTGGATAGGTGACGTTTCACAGAGTGCTGGAGTAACTCAGCGGGTCAGGCAGCACCTGTGGGGAACATGGATAGGTGACGTTTCACAGAGTGCTGGAGTAACTCAGCGGGTCAGGCAGCATCTGTGGAGAACATAGATAGGTGACGTTTCACAGAGTGCTGGAGTAACTCAGCGGGTCGGGCAGCATCTGTGGAGAACGTGGATAGGTGACGTTTCACAGAGTGCTGGAGTAACTCAGCGGGTCAGGCAGCATCTGTGGAGAATGTGGATAGGTGACGTTTCACAGAGTGCTGGAGTATCTCAGCGGGTCAGGCAACATCTGTGGAGAACATGGATAGGTGACGTTTTGGGTCGAGGCTTTTCTTCTGAAGAAGGGTCTATTTTCAGTTTAAACCAACATCTGAAGTTCTTCCTACACAGGCTTGTAGGTTAATTGGCTTGTGTAAATTGCCCCTAGTATGTAGGGAGTGGGCTAACATAGAGCTAGTGTGTGTACAGGGTGATCGATGGTCAGTGTGGACCCGGTGGGCCAAAGAGCATCTCCACGCTGTATCTCTAAACCTGAAACCAAATAAAACTCCATCTACAAGTTGTCTCTAAGGGGTGAATGTCTTGGCATGGTCTTGTCAGAACTCCTCCTGCCTTCTAAACAAGGAGATCAATATTCATGGTGCTGTTATTAAACTACTTAAGACGGCAGCTGATATTAAATGGGAGCCATTGAATTACATGCAGGGAGCTCAGAATTATTAGATAACACGGACAGGTTTATTAGATTTGTGGTTGGGAACGCACTACACTACGGCTTTATTACTTTTGTGATTGAGAACCTTATTAAATTGGCTGAGAAATCTTTGTTACGTGGCCCACTGTGATTATTGGATGGAATGGCCTGTGATAAATGTGTCAACGGAACTGGGACACTGGCCTTGGTGTTTACACTGGGTGTTACACTGGGCATTACACTGGTGCTTACACTGGGCATTACACTGGGTGTTACACTGGGCATTACACTGGTGTTTACACTGGTGTTTACACTGGGTGTTACACTGGCGTTACACTGGTGTCACACTGGTGTTTACACTGGGTGTTACACTGGGTGTTACACTGGACATTACACTGGTGTTACACTGGGCATTACACTGGTGCTTACACTGGGCATTACACTGGGTGTTACACTGGACATTACACACTGGTGTTTACACTGGACATTACACTGGTGTTTACACTGGGGTTTACACTGGGTGTTACACTGGGCATTACACTGGGGTTTACACTGGTGTTTACACTGGGTGTTACACTGGCGTTACACTGGTGTCACACTGGTGTTTACACTGGGTGTTACACTGGCGTTACACTGGTGTCACACTGGTGGTTACACTGGGCATTACACTGGGCGTTACACTGGACATTACACTGGTCATTACACTGGACATTACACTGGTGTTTACACTGGGGTTTACACTGGGTGTTTACACTGGTGTTTACACTGGTGTTACACTGGGCATTACACTGGTGCTTACACTGGGCATTACACTGGGTGTTACACTGGACATTACACTGGTGTTACACTGGGCATTACACTGGTGCTTACACTGGGCATTACACTGGTGTCACACTGGACATTACACTGGACATTACACTGGTGTTTACACTGGGGTTTACACTGGGTGTTTACACTGGCGTTTACACTGGCGTTTACACTGGACATTACACTGGACATCACACTGGTGTTCACACTGGTCATTACACTGGTCATTACACTGGTGTTTACACTGGTCATTACACTGGTGTTCACACTGGGCATTACACTGGCGCTACACTGGTGTTACACTGGTCATTACACTGGACATTACACTGGATATTACACTGGTCATTACACTGGACATTACACTGGATATTACACTGGTCATTACACTGGTGTTTACACTGGACATTACACTGGACATTACACTGTCCATTACTGCAGCATGAGTGAGCTTTACTTTGTGATGCTGCAATCGAGAGGAATAGATTGTGTAGACACACAGAGTCTCTTGTCCAGAGTAGGGGAATCCAGAACAGAAGGACATACGTTTCAGGTGAAGGGGAAAAGATTTAATATGAACCCGAGGGGTAACTTTTTCACACAGAGGGTGGTGGGTGTATGGAACGAGCTGCCGGAGGAGGTAGTTGAGGCTGGGACTATCGCATCGTTTAAGAAACAGTTAGACAGGTACATGGATAGGCCAGGTTTAGAGGGATATGGGCCAAATGCGGGCAGGTGGGACTGGTGTAGCTGGGGCATGTTGGTCGGTGGGGGCAAGTTGGGCCAAAGGGCCTGTTTCCGTGCTGTATCACTCTGTGACTAGTGTAGCTGGGGCATGTTGGGCGGTGGGGGCAAGTTGGGCCAAAGGGCCTGTTTCCGTGCTGTATCACTGTGACTAGTGTAGCTGGGGCATGTTGGTCGGTGGGGGCAAGTTGGGCCAAAGGGCCTGTTTCCGTGCTGTATCACTCTACTAGTGCTAAGACAGCAGCATTTCTGCATTACTGCTGCATGAGAGTGGGCATGGGAGAGTTGAGGAATGTTTGACAGTGGGCATGGGACTGTTGCAACAGTTGTGATCCTATAGCATGGCTCAAGGGGCTGAATGGCCTGCCCTGTTCCTACTTTGATGGTCCTGTGCCCACATCACATCAAACAGGCCAATTGTAACAGAACACAGAACGGTACAGCACAGGAACAGGCCCTTCAGCCCACAATGTCCGTGCTAAGCAATGATCTCCTCTACCTGCATGTGATCCATATCCCTCTGTTACCTACATGTCCATGTGCCTATTTAAAAGCCTCAAACACCACGATCGTATCTGCCTCCACCACCACCCCTGGCAGCGAATGTCAGGCACCCACCGCCTTCTGTGTAAAACACTCTCCCCGCACATCTCCATTCAACTTCCCCCCCCTCTCACCTTATAGCTGAGCCCTCTAGTGTTGGCCACTTCCACCCTGGGGAAAGGTTCTGATTGTCTACCCTATCTACACCTCTGACACCTGCACTAATCAAGAATCTATCTATCTCTGCCTTAAAAATACCCACTGACTCGTGGCCTCCACAGCCGTCTGTGGCAAAGAATTCCACAGATTCACCACCCTCTAGCTAAATAAATTCCTCCTCATCTCCTTCCAAAAGGAAATCCTTTAATTCTGAGGCTGTGCCCTCTGGTCCTAGACTCTCCCACTAGTAGAAACATCCTCTCCACATCCACTCTATCCACACTGGCCTTTCAGTTAGGAACAGCTTTTCCCCAATGCAATCCAACTCCTGAACCAGACACATCTTACATCCCAAGGACTCCTCCTCACAGCGTATCCTCATTATTTTACACAATCATCGTACATCAATATTGCACGATGATATTGCATCCTTCTGCTCATTGGCACTTGCTGTTGCATTTATTATTAGTTTATGATACAATTACTCTGTCAGCTTTACTCTATATAAACAAGGGATTTTTATTGTTCCGTGGTGTATATGACAATAAACTAATCTAATCTAATCACAATGTCCTTTAGTCAAAGTCAATGAGCTAGGCAACACAGAAACAGGCCCTTCAACCCATCTTGTCCCTGCCGACCAAGTTGACATTCTGGGGTCCACATTTGCTTCTAAACTTGCCCTATCTATATATCTCCAAATGTATTTTGAATACGCTTGGTCAGCCTGGAGATTTATCCACCATTAAACACTTCCAAGCTACTAGCAACTCCTTTTTTGTGAGGTGGACATTAATTGTCTATTGACATTACTATTCTTTTCCCTGAATTCCCGAGTCCCACACAACCGTCTCCAAGGTGTGTACAAACAAGAAATATTCAACATTCTCATCTCCTGTGGCTCCACATGTAGCCTATACGTTGATCCGGAACTGGACCTATTCATTTCCCACCTACTCTAGTACGCTTAATATACTTGTAAAATCTCTAGGATTCCCCTTTACCTGACCTGCCCAAACTATCCCATGTTGTTATGGATGATCAGCCATTGAATGGCGGTGCTGGCCTGAAGGGCCTTATGGCCAACTCCTACACCTATTGTCCCCTATTTTCCCGCCTCATATCCCTCGTAAGTGTCCCAGCTGTCTGTGTTTGGCCCATATCCCTCTAAACCTGTCCTGACCATGTACCTATCTAAATGTCTCTTAAATGTGATAGACCCGGCCTCAACTATCTTCTGTGGAAGGTAGACAAAAACGCTGGAGAAACTCAGCGGGTGCAGCAGCATCTATGGAGCGAAGGAAATAGGCAACGTTTCGGGCCAAAACCCTTCCCATCAGTTCCAGCATCTGCAGTTCCTTCTTAAATACCTTCTGTGGAAGCCCGTTCCATACATCCCACTCTGTGTGAGAAAACGACCTCTCAGGTTCCTATTGAATCTTTGCCCTCTCAACTTTAAACCTAGGTCACCTGTCTTTTACCCTCTGGGATTGATTTGATCCCAGTTGCCTACACCTGACTTTTCCTGCCCAGAGCCTCAACTATCCCTTGTAAACCAGGCGCCTCTACCCCTGCCCAGAGCCTCAACTATCCCTTGTATACCAGGCCCCTCTACCCCTGCCCAGAGCCTCAACTATCCCTTGTATACCAGGCCCCATCTACCCCTGCCCTGAGCCTCAACTATCCCTTGTAAACCAGGCCCATCTACCCCTGCCCAGAGCCTCAACTATCCC
>NW_026576630.1:85000-90000 GCF_028641065.1 Leucoraja erinaceus
CTGGGACTATCCCAACGTTTAAGAAACAGTTAGACAGGTACATGGATAGGACAGGTTTGGAGGGATATGGGCCAAACGTGGGCAGGTGGGACTAGTGTAGATGGGGCGTGTTAGCCGGTGTGGGCAAGTTGGGCTGAAGGGCCTGTTTCCACACTGTATCACTCTGTGACTAGTGTAGATGGGGCGTGTTAGCCGGCGTAGGCAAGTTGGGCTGAAGGGCCTGTTTCCACACTGTATCACTCTGTGACTAGTGTAGATGGGGCGTGTTAGCCGGTGTGGGCAAGTTGGGCTGAAGGGCCTGTTTCCACACTGTATCACTCTGTGACTAGTGTAGATGGGGCGTGTTAGCCGGTGTGGGCAAGTTGGGCTGAAGGGCCTGTTTCCACACTGTATCACTCTGTGACTAGTGTAGATGGGGCGTGTTGGCCGGTGTGGGCAAGTTGGGCTGAAGGGCCTGTTTCCACACTGTATCACTCTGTGACTAGTGTAGATGGGGCGTGTTAGCCGGTGTGGGCAAGTTGGGCCGAAGGGCCTGTTTCCACATTGCGTAACTCTACGACTGACTAAAGAAATTCCTCCTCATCCCCTTCCTAAGGAAGTCTCTCTCTCCATGAGGAGAGGAGGCTGCAGCAGTGTTGGCCATTGAGGGACATGTGGTGAATGTTAAACTCTGCCTGTCCTTGTGTTTTAGAATAATGCAGAACTGGAGGGAAAAGTAGCAGAAATATATTGAGATAAAAATCGCTCATTGTGTAAAATAACGTTGTTAATTAATACATCAACAAATAGATTTGGCATGTAGTTAAATGTAAAACTACAGCCTTCAATGTAAACAAGGAAATCCATAGAAGGTGTGAGGCTGTTAGTCGCTGATGTATCCTACAGTACAATGGTGAGGCAGCAGATTGGCACAGAGAAATAATGAATAGATTACACCCAGAGTGTTCTTTAAAGCACAAAACATAACAGGAAAAATAGACTGTCCATGGCTCGCAGGTGAATTTAGAGATAGCTTTGAATCCAGGTAAGAGGCTTATAAAGTGAGCTTGAGAATTGTGGACATTTTAGAATTCTGCACCAGATAATCAAGATATTGATAAGGAAAGGCAAAGTGGAATAAAGCAAGGAAAGCTGGTTAGAGACAGAAATGGACTGGGGGACCTTTGTAGAGAGGGCAGGACAGAGGAGATGGGCAGAGAGAGACTGGAGAAACAGCAGGGAACAATGACATGGCTGAGGAAATGAACATCGGGTAGATGCACAGAGTCTCTTGCCCAGAGTCGGGGAATTGAGGACCAGACACAGGTTTAAGGTGAAGGGGAAAAGATTTAAATAGGAACCTGAGGGGTAACTTTTTCTCACAAAGGGTGGTGGGTGTATGGAACGAGCTGCCAGAGGAGGTAGTTGAGGCTGGGACTATCCCAACGGTCAGGCAGCATCTGTGGAGAACATGGATAGGTGGCGTTTCACAGAGTGCTGGAGTAACTCAGTGGGTCAGGCAGCATCTGTGGAGAACATGGATAGGTGACGTTTCACAGAGTGCTGGAGTAACTCAGCGGGTCAGGCAGCATCTGTGGAGAACATGGATAGGTGACATTTCTGGTTGGAACCCTTCTTCAGACTGCTAAACCCTTTCCTGGTGTACACATCTGTATATTTATCATGTACATGAGTGTGTGCATGGCAGAAGATGCACACATCTGTACTGGGTTATCAGTGAACATACTTTGTGATTCTGTATGTTTATTGTAATACACTGTCAGTTTCTGTGGGTGTGTGCGTGTGTATGTGTGTGTGTGTGTGTGTGTGTGTGTGTGTGTGTGTGTGTCGTGCGTGTGTGTGTGTGTGTGTGTGTGTGTGTGTGAGTGTGTGTGTACGTGTGTGTGTGTGTGTGTGTGAGTGTCATGGTACGCTAATGCTTGTTCGACCCTCAGCACCTGTCCTCGTTACCCCGTTACACAACAGGAATCAATGCTGTATCTGACACCCTACATGCGTGACTGTACTCTGCCTGTTCGCAGCAACCCTAGTCTACCCGTACAGAGTCTAAGTACTACAGCGGAGACGGAGAGAGTCCTGGCTGGAGACACTGTCTGGGTTGAGTACAGACACCCTACATGTGTAACCCACAGGGCTGCGTCTGCCTGCCGGTCTGCCGGCCTGCTTCTGTCTGTGCAGCTCCAGCCAGCAGCAGCAGCAGGGGAGAGAGAGCTACGTACAACAGGACCTACACTGGTGCATAACCAAGAAAGGAAAAGGAATCGGATGGACCAGGCTGGGCAGTCGGGGGCTTCCCCCTGTCACCACACTCACCCGTACTCGGCTCACACTCCTGTAAGTCCTCATCGTCGCTAGGACACTCAGCTGAGGCCACCAGAATGTCATCTGTGTTCTGTAAGATGAACACAAGAGCAGGGTGAGACCCAAACACCAAACATACATTTCACCGCGTATTTGTTCATTTCATTATTGTTCCGTTTATTGCCCCGTGTAGCGAGGTCCAGTGAAAAGCTTTTGTTGCGCGCTAACTAGTCAGCGGAAAGACAATACATGATTACAATCGAGCCGTCCACAGTGTACAGATACAGGATAAAGGGAATAACGTTTAGTGCAATGTCCGGGTGTCAGTGTGTGTGTGTGTGTGTGTGTGTGTGTGTGTGTGTGTGTGTGTGTGTGTGTGTGACAGAGACAGGCATTGTAAGCCTATGCACAGAGACAGGCATAGGTAGATAGTAGTTCAGGACCGCTCTCTGGTTGTGGTAGGACGGTTCAGTTGCCTGATAACAGCCGGGGAGAAACTGTCCCTGAATCTGGAGGTGTGTGTATGTGTGTGTGCGCGATTTCACACTTCTGTACGTCTTGATGATGTTGCTGGCCTTGCCGAGGCAGCGTGAGGTGTAGATGGAGGCGGTGGATGTTTACACACTACATCCCACTCCAGGGACCATGGCTCATGTGGAAACTCCTGTGCCTGCAACATCAGACTGAAGAAAAGCGTTTCGACCCGAAACATCGCCTATTCCTTCTCTCCAGAGATGGTGCCTCACCCACTGAGTTACTCCAGCATGTCATGACTACTAGTTCCTTCTGCTCCCCAGAGTTCTGCCACTCACTGTGTTGGTCTTGACCTTGTTAGACGTCCCTCCATAACCATCACCTCAGCCCCCCTGGTCCCAGTCCGCAAAACATCCTCCCACCAACACCCTCCATGAAGCCAGATGTCCATCCAGTTGGCTAGGTCTCCCTGTCGACTGTCCACTTCCCTCCCCTGCTCCCTCCCCCACAGGTGGAGTATGTCGGTGAGTTTGGGGGAGAAGAGGTGAGGGCGATGGAGAGGGGGGATTGGGGGGGCATGGTCCAACAAGATCTACAGGCAGGTGAGGTCAGTTTAACAGCATCAGGTTCAGCAGTAACATTGTGGGCCAAAGGGCCTGTTCCTGTACTGTACTGTTCGATGTTGTGACATACAACACCTCGCACTTATCTGGATTAAAGTCCATTTATCATTTCCATGCTGGTTCATTGTATCTGACTGCCTTCATTCTAACATTATAATAATCAGTTTTATTGATATTTTAATTGCTCCATTAATGACATTGCTCTGACCCAATTTCTGGGCAATGATTATAATATCTCATGCAACAGTTATTAAAGATCTTAATCAATTAATGCAGGAAAAACAGCGCTCCTGTGTACTTGGCAAGCGCTGATGAGCAATCGCACGCCTACTAGTCTTGGTCTGGAACGTGGAGGGTTCCACATTGGCACACACCACCTATCTCTCTCGTACAGCAGGTAGTGCGGGCTAGCTGTGTCACACCTACACATGGGCCCACCTCTGCTGTCATCTCTGCCCTTTATTTAACATAGAAACATAGAAAATAGGTGCAGGAGTAGGCCATTCGGCCCTTCGAGCCTGCACCGCCATTCAAAATGATCATGGCTGATCATAAGGCAGAGATAGATAGATTCTTGATTAGTGCGGGTGTCAGAGGTTACGGGGAGAAGGCAGGAGAATGGGGCTAGTGTGGATGGGGCTAATGGGGCTAGTGTGGATGGGGCTAGTGTGGATGGGGCTAGTGTGGATGGGGCATGTTGGCCAGCATGGATCAGTCGGGCTGAAGGGCTTGTATCCATGCGATGGGGCTAGTGTGGATGGGGCTAGTGTGGATGGGACTAGTATGGATGGGGCTAGTGTGGATGGGGCTAGTGTGGATGGGGCTAGTGTGGATGGGGCTAGTGTGGATGGGGCTAGTGTGGATGGGGCTAGTGTGGATGGGGCTAGTGTGGATGGGGCTAGTGTGGATGGGGCTAGTGTGGATGGGGCTAGTATGGATGGGGCTAGTGTGGATGGGGCATGTTGGCCAGCATGGATCAGTCGGGCTGAAGGGCCTGTATCCGTGCGGTGGGGCGATTATGGATGGGGCTAGTGTGTATGGGTCTAGTGTGGATGGGGCTAGTGTGGATGGGGCTAGTGTGGATCGGGCTAGTGTGGATGGGGCTAGTGTGGATGGGGCATGTTGGCCAGCATGGATCAGTTGGGCTGAAGGGCCTGTATCCGTGCGGTGAGACTCTGTGACTCCTCTCCTTCACTGACACTGCTGGCTCTGCCTTCAACACTCTCAGACCCAGGCTCTGGAATTCCCTCCATGAATGTCCACCTGCCTTAAGAAGCAGAAACCTCTCTGCTTGTGACGAATGCTCCTGTCAGGCACCTGGGACGTTTTATTACCGTAAGAACGTTATATAAATGCAAGTAATTGTTGTTGCTTTTCCATTTGCCCGCACTACCTCTGTGTTGCAAGAGACGGATGTGTTTGTGAGACGGGACTGTTAACTACAGTAAATACTGCATTATGTTCAGTCTTTGTCACCCTGGCCCACTGTTGATCACCACTCATCACAGACACCAGTCCCACATTCCATCCATTTGTTGACGGAGAGATGAGAGACACAGTTATGGAGACAAGTGGGCAGAACATTTCTCAACGGCAACCAAA
>NW_026576630.1:95000-107500 GCF_028641065.1 Leucoraja erinaceus
CTGGAGTAACTCAGCGGGTCAGGCAGCATCTGTGGAGAACATGGATAGGTGACGTTTCACAGAGTGCTGGAGTAACTCAGCGGGTCAGGCAGCATCTGTGGAGAACATGGATAGGTGCGTTCGATCCTGACTGCGGGTGCTGTCTGTACGGAGTTTGCACGTTCTCCCCGTGACCTGCGTGGGTTTTCTCCGGATGCTCCTGTTTCCTCCCACATTCCAAAGACGTGCAGGTTTGTAGGTTAATTGGCGCAAGGAGTGGATGAAATAGAATTAGTGGGAAGGTCAGTGTGGACTCAATGGGCCGAAGGGCCTGTTTCCGTGCCGACTCTCAGTCTAATGCCTGTCATTCCCAGCTATCGTACATAGAGGCCACAAAGGAATACAGATGTGTCGTGTTGGCAGACACAGTCTCATGTGGGCAAGTGTGGAGCTGTCCATTCCTGCAGCAGAGGTTTAATTCATATACTGAGGTACAGGGAGACTTACTGTCCCAGTGTGGTCTGCACAGGCCAGCTATGTCCACACACACGTAATCAGGAGGGATAACACAGTGCTTATAGTTGGGCAAGTTGAGTACCAAGGATGGACATTGTGCTTCAGCCCATCTTGCCAACATGCCCCATCTACACTAGTCCCACCTGCCTGCATTTGGCCCATATCTCTCGAAACCTGTCCTATCCATGTGTTGCCTGAAGGTTATAGCTAAGTAGGACATCAGTGACATCACATATTGACTGCCGTGAACAATATTGGAGACCGATTTGGACAGGAGGGAGGGGCACAGCTGTCATTAGGCAACTGTGAACCGTCCTCTCACCAACTAGAGAGCGGTCCTGACCTCCCATCCACCTCATCGGACTATCTGTGATCGGACTTTACCTTGCACTAAACATTATTCCCTTTATCCTGTATCTGTACACTGTGGACGGCTTGATTGTAATCATGTATTGTCTTTCTGCTGACTGGTTAGCGCGCAACAAAGGCTTTTCACTCAATCTCGGTACACGGGTTCAGGACAGGCGGTGAGTTACACGTGGGCCACAGGGGCAGGGAGTGCAGGAGCTGGCTCAGCCCCGCTGTGTTACTCCAGCACTCTTGTTTTTGTTTCTGTGTCTTGTTTTGTAAGCCAGCACCTGCAGTTCCAAGGGTCTCCCGGCTTGGCCGCCTGCCCTCGTGATTAAACCTCTCAACTCACAGACATGTTGCTGTAAAATAAACCGTCTTTGGGTTTGGACTTCAACCAATGGATGGGTGGGGACAGGCGGTCAGATTGGCTGGAGTCAAGGGCTGCCATCTGCCTAGACAAGACAGAGTGCTGGAGTAACTCAGCGGGTCAGGCAGCATCTGTGGAGAACATGGATAGGTGACGTTTCACAGAGTGCTGGAGTAACTCAGTGGGTCAGGCAGCATCTGTGGAGAACATGGATAGGTGACATTTCACAGAGTGCTGGAGTAACTCAGCGGGTCAGGCAGCATCTGTGGAGAACATGGATAGGTGACGTTTCACAGAGTGCTGGAGTAACTCAGCGGGACAGGCAGCATCTTTTCAGAGTCGACCAGAAGCATCACCCCTTCCTTCTCTCCAGAGACGCTGCCTGTCCCGCTGAGTTACTCCAGCACATTGTGTCTTTCTTCATTGTAAATCAGCACCTGCAGTTCCTTCCTACTCACTTTTCTAGACAAATCAGATCACTGTGAGGGCCACAGTTCCAGCCGCCGTGAGAGGTGGAATGGGCGGCCCAGACACAGGCCACTCTGCCCCTCTGCCCATCCCCATTACCTGTGCCTTCCCCAGCCTCACCCACTCCCTTTGTTTGACCTGTGTTTGGCCCACATCCCCCTAATCCTGTCCAATCCATGTACCTGTCCAAATGGCTCAACTATCTCTTCTGGCCCCTCGTTCCATACACTAACCACCCTCTGTGTGTAATAGTTGCCTGAACCTGTACCTGCCTTCTCTCCATACCCCCTGATCCCTTTAGCCACAAGGGCCACATCTAACTCCCCCTTAAATATAGCCAATGAACTGTGGCCTCAACTACCTTCTGTGGCAGAGAATTCCACAGATTCACCACTCTCTGTGTGTGAAAAATGTTTTTCTCATCTCGGTCCTAAAAGATTTCCCCCTTATCCTTAAACTGTGACCCCTTGTTCTGGACTTCCCCAACATCGGGAACAATCTTCCTGCATCTAGCCTGTCCAACCACTTAAGAATTTTGTAAGTTTCTATAAGATCCCCCCTCAATCTTCTAAATTCTAGCGAGTACAAGCCGAGTCTATCCAGTCTTTCTTCATATGATCTTCAGTTTCCTCCCACACTCCAAAGACGTGCAGGTTTGTAGATTAATTGGCTTGGTGTAAATGTAAATTGTCCCTAGTGTGTGTGGGATAGTGTTAGTGTGCGGGGATCGCTGGTCGGCACGGACTCAGTTTAGTTTATTGTCATGTGTACCAAGGTACAGGGCTAACCAGTCAGCATAAAGACAACACATGATTACAATCGAGCCGTCTGCAGTGTACAGATACAGGATAAAGGGAATAACGTTTAGTGCAGTAAAGTCCGATCAAGGATAGCCCGAGGATCAGCAATGAGGTAGACAGTAGGTTAGGACAGCCCTCTGGTTGTTACTGCTGTACAAGGCGTTGGTAAGGCCACATCTGGAGATCTGTGAACAGTTCAGGTCACCCTGTTACAGCGAGAGGCTGGATGGGCGAGAATTATTTTCATACGCTCACAAGTTATAGGAGCAGAATTAGGCCATTCGGCCCATCAAGTCTACTCCACCATTCAATCATGGCTGATCAATCTCTGCCTCCTAATCCCATTCTCCTGCCTTCACCCCATAACCCCTGACAACCATTCTAATCAAGAATCTATCTATCTCTGCCTTAAATATATCCACAACGTCTAAAGGACACTTGGATAGGACAGGTTTGGAGGGATATGGGCCAAATGTGAGCAGGTGTGACTAGTGTGGATGGGGCATGTTGGTCGGCATGGATGAGTCGGGCTGAAGGGCCTGTTTCCGTGCGATGGGGCTAGTGTGGATGGGGCTAGTGTGGATGGGACTAGTGTGGATGGGACTAGTGTGGATGGGGCTAGTGTGGGTGGGGCTAGTGTGGATGGGGCTAGTGTGGATGGGGCTAGTGTGGATGGGGCATGTTGGCCAGCATGGATGAGTCGGGCTGAAGGGCCTGTATCCGTGCAATGGGGCTAGTGTGGATGGGGCTAGTGTGGATGGGGCTAGTGTGGATGGGGCTAGTGTGGATGGGGCTAGTGTGGATGGGGCTAGTGTGGATGGGGCATGTTGGCCAGCATGGATCAGTCGGGCTGAAGGGCGGGTTTCCGTTCGGTGGGGCTAGTGTGGATGGGGCTAGTGTGGATGGGGCTAGTGTGGATGGGGGGGCTAGTGTGGATGGGGCTAGTGTGGATGGGACTAGTGTGGAGTGTGGATGGGGCTAGTGTGGATGGGGCATGTAGTGTGGATGGGGGGCTAGTGTGGATGGGATGGGGCTAGTGTGGATGGGGCTAGTGTGTGGATGGGGCTAGTGTGGGATGGGGCTAGTGTGGATGGGTCTAGTGGATGGGCTAGTGTGGATGGGGCTAGTGTGGATGGGGCTAGTATGGATGGGGCTAGTGTGGATGGGGCTAGTGTGGATGGGACTAGTATGGATGGGGCTAGTGTGGATGGGGCTAGTGTGGATGGGACTAGTATGGATGGGGCTAGTGTGGATGGGGCTAGTATGGATGGGTCTAGTGTGGATGGGGCATGTTGGCCAGCATGGATCAGTCGGGCTGAAGGGCCTGTATCCATGCGGTGAGACTCTGTGACTCCTCTCCTTCACTGACACTGCTGGCTCTGCCTTCAACACTCTCAGACCCAGGCTCTGGAATTCCCTCCATGAATGTCCCCCTGCCTTAAGAAGCAGAAACCTCTCTGCTTGTGACGAATGCTCCTGTCAGGCACCTGGGACGTTTTATTACCGTAAGAACGTTATATAAATGCAAGTAATTGTTGTTGCTTTTCCATTTGCCCGCACTACCTCTGTGTTGCAAGAGACGGATGTGTTTGTGAGACGGGACTGTTAACTACAGTAAATACTGCATTATGTTCAGTCTTTGTCACCCTGGCCCACTGTTGATCACCACTCATCACAGACACCAGTCCCACATTCCATCCATTTGTTGACGGAGAGATGAGAGACACAGTTATGGAGACAAGTGGGCAGAACATTTCTCAACGGCAACCAAACTGCAGCGGGCGGGCAGGCGGGCGGGCCCAGAATCCCATTTTTCTCCGCAAAGCTCTTGTTAGTTTAGTTCCAACCTGTGTCGTGTGTCAAAGAAGCAATTATTCAGCGGGAATAAGAAGTGATCCCTGTGTTAACAGAGAGAAGCAGAGAAAGTATCAGGTCGAGATTGACTTCTTGTTGACTGATTGAGTTTGAAGTTATCGCCCATCGTTCATTTGTTCCAAGAAAATCCCAACGTGAGATCTTGTAGCAGGTGTCACCGATTATCCTGATCCCTCTCTGTCTCTCAGTGAGATTACGGGCAATCTAGTGTAGGAAGGAACTGCAGATGCTGGTTTAAACCAAAGGTAGACACAAAATGCTGGAGTAACTCAGTGGGACGGGCGGGCAGCATCTCTGGAGAGAAGGAATGGGTGATGTTTCGGGCCGAGACACTTCTTCAGACAATCTTGCCCTACACTCTCCACGTTCCTGCATTTCTAACTCAGCCTCCGAGACTGGACATCACACGAGGAGCTTGTGGCCGGAGCGGTCTAGATGCCCGTCTGACAGTGTGGTCACTCCCACACCCTCTGCTCACACCCACCCCCCACCCATCCTGACCAACCGCACCCTCTCTCGCCCACCCCCACCCTCACACTCTGCCATCATTCCCCCCCTCCCCCCCCAGGGGTAGTGCAAGAGGTCCCGTGGGAGTGGGGGAGGGGAGAGTATGGGTGAATAGGGGAGAGGATGGGAGGGGAGAGGAGGGGAGGGGAGAGGAGGGGAAGGGAGAGGAGGGGAAGGGGGGGGAAGGGGAGAGGAATGGAGAGGAGGGGGAGGGGAGAGGAGAGGAGCGGAGGGGGCGAGGGGAATGGAGGGGAGGGGGAGAGGAGGGGAGGGGGAGGGGGAGGAGGGGAGGGGAGGGGAGAGGAGGGGAGAGGAGGGGAGAGGAGGGGAGAGGAGGGGAGAGGAGAGGAGAGGAGCGGAGAGGAGGGGAGGGGGAGAGGAGAGGAAGAAAAGGGGGGTGGAGAGGAGGGGAGGCGAGGGGAGGGGAGGGGAGAGGAGAGGAAGCAAAGGGGGAGAGAGAGAGAGGAGGGGAGCGGAGGGGAGGGGAGAGAGGAGAGGAAGCAAAGGGGGGAGAGGAGAGGAGGGGAGCGGAGGGGAGGGGAAGCAAAGGGGAGGGGAGGGGAGAGGGAGAGGAAGCAAAGGGGGGGGAGAGGAGAGGAGGGGAGCGGAGGGGAGGGGAGAGGAAGGGAGGCAGGGGGGAGAGAGAGAGGAGAGGGGGGGGGGGAGAGGAGGGGAGGGGAGAGGAGAGGAGGGAGGAGGAGAGGAGAGGAGGGAGGAGGAGGGGAGAGGAGAGGAGGGAGGAGGAGGGGAGAGGAGAGGAGGGGAGAGGAATGGAGGGAGGGGAAGGGAGGGAGGGGAGGGGAGAGGAGAGGAAGCAAAGGGGGGAGAGGAGAGGAGGGGAGAGGAGAGGGGAGGGGAAGCAAGGGGAGGGGAGAGGAGGGGAAGCAAAGGGGGAGAGGAGGGGCTGCTCCTTGAGCCCGCCAGCACGAGGCAGGGGAGTATGTACAACCATCCCAAGGTGTACAGTCGGTGGGAGTGACACCGTTACCCCAGAGCCCCAGCGATGTGCGGCCTCTCTAGAGAGCGGAACAGCAAGCGAGAGGCAGCAGAATATCACAGCAAGACAACAAGAGAAGCAACAACAACACTCACCAAACGCAATGGCTGCTCACCGTTAAAACAGGTTTAAAATGTCTGGTTTAATTTTACTGATGTTTTAGCATTTATAAAGTATTAAAATAGAATTATTATTGGGTTATGTTAAAGTTAAGTTTGATTTGTTACGGCGTGTGACACCTTATTTTTTAAATGTTAAAAGCTTTTAATTAATTGGTTGTTACCTTTGTCGAGTAGCCACTCGTCTACTACCCGACCGAGACGATATGGGATTCGTTGTCGAGCAATCGCCAGTCGCTCATTATCATAGTTGCCTTTAAAGTTTAAAGAGACATTTCAGCAGTTAAAATCTGCAAGGTTACAGGTCAACAGTTAACACTTTAATGCTTCAGGTGAAAGGTCAAAGTTAAGAGATTAGCCACCAGACCGCTGACCCTCACTGGTCAAGGGAGGTCACACAATGTCCGGCCCCCATCCTGAACTGATCTCTCTGCCTGCACATGGTCCTGTCCCTCCGTTCCTGTCCGTGTGCCCGTCCACAAGCCTCTAAAACACCATGATCGTACCTGCCTCCACCACCACTACCCCCTGGCAGCGAGTTCCAGGCACTCACCAACCTCTGTGTGAAAACACTCACCCCACACATCCCCTTTAAACTTTCCCCCTCTCACCTTAAAGTGATGCCCTCTAGTCTTGGACACTTCCACCTTGGGATGAGGCCTGGATCCAAGCCTGACTCCTAGTCCCTCCTTGTGTTCAAATACAGGACCAGGTTTACAGCTCAAATCCCTACAGGGCCCTGGGTTATTCCTGGCAGTGGGTGATGGATGCCCTGTGGGTGATGGGTGCTCTGTGTGTAATGGGTGCTCTGTGGGTGATGGGTGTCTCTGTGTGTTATGGGTGCTCTGTGGGTGATGGGTGTCATTGGGTGATGGGTGCCCTGTGGGTGATGGGTGTCATTGGGTGGTGGGTGCCCTGTGGGTGATGGGTGTCCTGTGGTGATGGGTGCTCTGTGGGTGATGGGTGCCCTGTGGGTGATGGGTGTCAGTGGGTGATGGGTGCCCTGTGGATGATGGGTGCCCTGTGGATGATGGGTGTCATTGGGTGATGGGTGCTCTGTGGGTGATGGGTGTCCCTGTGGGTGATGGGGTTGCCCTGTGGGTGATGGGTGCCCTGTGGGTGATGGGTGTCCTGTGGGTGATGGGTGCTCCTGTGGATGATGGGTGTCATTGGGTGAATGGGTGCTCTGTGGGTGATGGGTGCCCTGTGGGTGATGGGTGTCATGGGGTGATGGGTGCTCTGTGGGTGATGGGTGCCCTGTGGGTGATGGGTGCCCTGTGGGTGATGGGTGCCATTGGGTGGTGATGGGTGCCATTGGCCCTGTGGGTGATGGGTGCCCTGTGGGTGATGGGTGCCCTGTGGGTGATGGGTGCCCTGTGGGTGATGGGTGCCCTTGGGTGATGGGTGTCATTGGGTGATGGGTTGCCCTGTGGGTGATGGGTGCCCTGTGGGTGATGGGTGCCCTGTGGGTGATGGGTGCCCTGTGGGTGATGGGTGCCATGTGGGTGATGGGTGCCCTGTGGGTGATGGGTGCCCTGTGGGTGATGGGTGCCCTGTGGGTGATGGGTGTCCTGTGGGTGATGGGTGCTGTGTGGGGGTGATGGGTGCCCTGTGGGTGATGGGTGTCATTGGGTGATGGGTGTCATTGGGTGATGGGTGCCCTGTGGGTGATGGGTGCCCTGTGGGTGATGGGTGTCATGTGGGTGATGGGTGTCATTGGGTGATGGGTGCCCTGTCATTGGGTGATGGGTGCCCTGTGGGTGATGGGTGTCATTGGGTGATGGGTGTCATTGGGTGATGGGTGCTCTGTCATTGGGTGATGGGTGCCCTGTGGGTGATGGGTGTCAGTGGGTGATGGGTGCCCTGTGGGTGATCTGTGGGTGATGGGTGCCCTCTGGGTGATGGGGGTCATTGGGTGATGGGTGTCCTGTGGATGATGGGTGTCAGTGATGGGTGCCCTGTGGGTGCTGGGTGCTCTGTCAATGGGTGCCCTGTGGGTGATGGGTGCCCTGTGGGTGATCTGTGGGTGATGGGTGCCCTCTGGGTGATGGGTGCTGGGGTGTTTAGTGGTCGGCAGCTGGACTGGGTGTGATGGTCTTGGGGCTGTTGTCCCTCTGATACACTGTAGAACCATCGTACAGAAGCCCATGTGTTGGTGGTTGTATGTGTTGCCAGATCCATCAGTAGCGTTACCATCTAAACTAGAGGTGGCTGCAGAGTGTAACGTCTGTATCTGAGGATGATATGACTATGTGGCAACATTGACGTATCTGATGATCCGTCTACAGTGAAGGTCCGTCTCCGAGCCAAAGATTCCTCCTGAACCATCTACAACTATCTCCTGACACCATAGTCCATCGACCATGCAGATTGCTGCTAGGGAGGGTTGAACACACACATGTGGTGAGCCCTCTTGTAGAACGGTTCCCCTTTAACCCACGATCGAGAGGCTGGTGGATCCTCAACAACCAAGGTGGACTTTGTCTCTACCGACAGTCTGGCCAATTCGCAACAGAGGGAAACCAAAAGCAGGCTTGCTCCGGGACCACCAATGTCCCTGCAGAACTATCTCCTGCAGAACTATCTCCCTGCAGAACTATCTCCTGGAGAACTATCTCCCTGCAGAACTATCTCCCTGCAGAACTATCTCCTGCAGAACTATCTCCCTGCAGAACTATCTCCCATTAAGAACTATCTCCCTGCAGAACTATCTCCTGCAAAACTATCTCCTGCAGAACTATCTCCTGCAGAACTATCTCCCATTAAGAACTATCTCCCTGCAGAACTATCTCCTGCAAAACTATCTCCTTCAGAACTATCTCCTGCAGAACTATCTCCCATTAAGAACTATCTCCCTGCAGAACTATCTCCTGCAAAACTATCTCCTGCAGAACTATCTCCTGCAGAACTATCTCCCATTAAGAACTATCTCCCTGCAGAACTATCTTCTGCAAAAACCTGCAGAACTATCTCCTGCAGAACTATCTCCCTGCAGAACTATCTCCCATTAAGAACTATCTCCTGCAGAACTATCTCCCTGCAGAACTATCTCCCTGCAGAACTATCTCCCTGCAGAACTATCTCCCATTAAGAACTATCTCCTGCAGAACTATCTCCTGCAGAACTATCTCCCATTAAGAACTATCTCCCTGCAGAACTATCTCCTGCAAAACTATCCCCCTGCAGAACTATCTCCTGCAGAACTATCTCCTGCAGAACTATCTCCCTGTAGAACTATCTCCCTGCAGAACTATCTCCCTGCAGAACGATCTCCTGCAGAACTATCTCCCTGCAGAACTATCTCCCATTAAGAACTATCTCCTGCAGAACTATCTCCTGCAGAACTATCTCCCTGTAGAACTATCTCCCTGCAGAACTATCTCCCTGCAGAACGATCTCCTGCAGAACTATCTCCCTGCAGAACTATCTCCCTGCAGAACTATCTCCCATTAAGAACTATCTCCCTGCAGAACTATCTCCTATCAGAACTATCTCCCTGCAGAACTATCTCCCTGCAGAACTATCTCCCATTAAGAACTATCTCCCTGCAGAACTATCTCCCTGCAGAACTATCTCCTGCAGAACTATCTCCTGCAGAACTATCTCCCATTAAGAACTATCTCCTGCAGAACTATCTTCCTCAACCACCAATCTTCATTTCATAAGTACACAAAAATGCTGGAGAAACTCAGCGGGTGCAGCAGCATCTACAGAGCGAAGGAAATAGGCAACGTTTCGGGCCGAAACCCTTCTTCATTTCATAAGTAATAGGAACAGAATTAGGCCATTGGGGCAACCAAGTCTATCATGGCTGATCTAACTAACTCCCTTCTCCTGCCCACTCCCCGTCACAGCCTTCCACAGATTGACCACCCTGTGATTAAAGTCTCTGTGGTCCACCAATCTCCCTGGTCCTCTGAGTCTATTACTGGGAGAGTTGAGTCAGCGGCCAGGTGGCTAATACATCAGAATGCTTAGGCTATATAATTGTTGTTTAATATTTCTAAAGCACTGGGTTTGAATGTTAGGCGTTTAGAACAGTTAACACAAGATTACACTTTTACAGGACTTTTAGCCTTGGTTTTATAGAGATTTTAAACCAGCACAAATAAAATAAACTTATTTATCTATCCAGTTAAAGAGAAAGCCAGTTGAGATACTTCAAATCCAAGATTTGAGCTGCTTTTTTTTTGTGAAGAACTTTACCTGAGTCTGGAATAAACCTTTGTGAAGACCAATTTATCAAATGTTTATATTCAGTGTGAAAGGATTGCACACTCCATTGTTAATAACCCTGCAGCATTTATCATAGTTTGTGGTTAATAAGCCCTCAATGATTTAATTAATTTAATTTTTGGGGTAAGTGGTTTTATTTTTGTGGTGTTGATAACACCTCAGGAGATTGTACATCCTGCTAATCACCCACACACACACACACACACTCTCTGCTCACCAGCCCACACCTCCCTCCCCCTCCCCTCCCCACCCTCCCTCATCCACCCAGCTAATGCAGGAGGGACTCCCCCACCTCTGAGACCTTGCACTGTTCCAGCTTGCAGCTGCCTGAGCCCCACAGCATCTGAAAAACCCCCCCCCCCCCCCCCCCCCCCCCCCCAAACCTGGCCACCTCTCAGGCCTCCTTAATCATGTGCCTTCATGTTTGCCTTTGTACTCCTGCCTTGGCCCCCAGCCCCAATAAATCTTTCAGTGCTCCACATGTGTGTTCTTTGATCATCACCTGGTGATGGAGGGTTGGGCATTTTGTGCACTTTCAATGGGCACCTGCACACAGGCAGGAGTTGTGTTAGTCTGTTGTTGCCTGGCCTGATACTACACACAAACCTGCCTGCAGTTGAAACCAGGAAGGGGCTAAATGCAAGGAGTGCTGTAGTAACTCAGTGGGTCAGGCAGCATCTGTGGAGAACATGGATAGGTGACGTTTCACAGAGTGCTGGAGTAACTCAGCGGGTCAGGCAGCATCTGTGGAGAACATCAGGTGACTTCTCTCCAGGGATACTGCCTGACCCACTGAGTTACTCCAGCTTAGTGTATCTCTATGGTTTGAGCCAGCACCTGCAGTTCCACCATATACATGCCTATCTCTGGTGTACAGTACAACACAGCAACAAGCCACAATTCTGCGCTGAATGTTGACCATGATCAACTCATCTCTTCTGCCTGTGTGTGATCCATATTGTCCCATTCCCTGCCTATCCATGCGAGCATGAGGTGGTTCAGGTAACGAGTGATACGGAAACGCTGCCCCAATGGACACAGCTGGCTCTACACTGCAGTCCCAGACACAACTCACTTACTGCAGCACCAGCTGAAAGGGCAGCAGAATTTGGTTTGGTTATTTTCAAGATATAGTTCGGAAACAGGCCCTTCGTTCCACCAAGACTGCACCGACCAATAGTTCCAGAACAAGGGGTCACAGTTTAAGGATAAGGGGGAAGTCTTTTAGGACCGAGATGAGAAAAACATTTTTCACACAGAGAGTGGTGAATCTGTGGAATTCTCTGCCACAGAAGGTAGTTGAGGCCACAGTTCATTGGCTATATTTAAGAGGGAGTTAGATGTGGCCCTTGTGGCTAAAGGGATCAGGGGGGTATGGAGAGAAGGCAGGTACAGGATACTGAGTTGGATGATCAGCCATGATCATATTGAATGGCGAATGGTGCAGGCTCGAAGGGCCAAAATGGCCTCTACTCCTGCACCTATTGTCTATGTTTTTATGCTATCCCACTTTCTCATCCACTCCCTACACACTAGGGGCGTCTACTGAAGCCAATTAACCTACAAACCTGCACGTCTTTGGGATGAGGGAGGAAACCAGAGGTCACTGGGAGAACGTAGAGTCCGTACACACGGCACCCGTAGTGAGGATTAAACCCAGGTGTCTTGTTTCCACACAGAGGGTGGTGGGTGTATGGACCGAGCTGCTGGAGGAGGTAGTTGAAGCTGGGACTATCCCAACGCTAGACAGGTACATGGATAGGACAGGTTTGGAGGGATATGGACCAAATGCGGGCAGGTGGGACTAGTGTAGCTGGGACATGTTGGCTGGCGTGGGCAAGTTGGGCTGAAGGGCCTGTTTCGACACTGTGGGGCATGTTGGCTGGCATGGGCAAGTTGGGCTGAAGGGCTTGTTTCCACACTCTATCACTCTATGACTAGTGTAGCTGGGGCATGTTGGCTGGCATGGGCAAGTTGGGCTGAAGGGCCTGTTTCCACACGCTATCACTCTATGTACAGATGCGGGCTGGGTTTGTGCAAGCCTGCCTTCGTCCCCAGCAGCCAGCTTGTTGCAAGAGATGCATGGACCTGCAGGTTTAATTGAACATTGCTGCACTCATGCCTCACTGCTCCTGCCTTTCACACAAGATGAATCACTGCTTGTTAAGAGAAGACCTTTTTACTTTGCTGCTATTATTCACAGCCATTAAACATTGCAATTTTCCATCAGGCTTGTTTAGCACTGCCCGTCTCCCACTGTCCCAGAGTTCCCAGATGCTCACACC
>NW_026576630.1:112500-120000 GCF_028641065.1 Leucoraja erinaceus
GGAGCGTGGCGTTGCCTCCACTGCGGGTGAAACGGACCACGTGGTATTTACCATCGTTTACAACCACGTTCCTGTCCTCAATCACAATGTCGTCCGTGCCCAACGTTAAAGATCACCTGGATCTTGCCCTGCTCCTGTGGGGGGGGACAGGGGGGGGGGGAAGAGGGGGAGAGAGGGGTGGGGAGAGAGGGGTGGAGAGAGAGGGGGGGAAGAGAGAGGGGGGGGAGGGGGGGGGGCAGAGCAGGGGGGGGGGAAATCCCCCCCCCCAGGGAGAGAGGGAGAGAGGGGGGGATGAGTAAAAGGAATGGATGAGCAGTGGACCCCTCAGACCCGAAAATCCCCATGTTCCCACAGATGCTCCCTGACCCCCCCACACCTCACACCCCCCCACCTATCCAAGGAACAGGATGACGTTTGAGTTGAGACCCTTACTTCAGACCCTGAAACGTCACCTATCCATGTTCTCCACAGGTGCTGCCTGACCCGCTGAGTTACTCCAGCACTCTGTGAAACATCACCTATCCATGTTCTCCACAGATGCTGCCTGACCCGCTGAGTTACTCCAGCACTCTGTGTCTGGTACAGAATGGAGATAGCATTTGCATGGGGCACAAGAATATATGAGGGGGCTGTTGCTGTTTTATTGCCTGGAGCTACAAGCCATTGTCACCTCGCCCATTCACAAATCTACCTGCCAACTCATTTTCCACAGCGCAGGTACAGACAGCAGGTATAAAAGCTGCAGGTGGTGTTAAATAAATACACACTAAACCTTGCTCACACAGCAGGTCAGGCAGCATCTGTGGAGTGAGATGACTCCAGGGTTGAAGAAACATCTCGTCACACAGATGCTGAGTGCTCCTGTGTCTCTCATTTAGAAACTGCCTCACAAATACTAATCCCTAATTACTGCACAAAGGCTTGTTGAGCAGATAGGCCTCACCTTCCCCCCTGCATCTCAATCAAACTGTTTATTCTGTCATTTGGACATCAGTGAAACGGCACATGGATGTTTGAATAGTAATATCATTTTTAGTTTTGTTTAGTTTAGAGATACAGCGCAGAAACAGGCCCTTTGGCCCATCGAGTCCGTGCCGACCAGCGATCCCCGCACACTAACACTATCCAACACACACACTAGGGACAATTTACATTTATACCAAGCCATTTAACCTACAAACCTGCACATCTTTGGAGTGTGGGAGGAAACCGGAGCTCCTGGAGAAAGCGCATGCAGGTCACGGGGAGAACGTGCAAACTCCGTACAGACAGCACCTGTAGTTAGGGTGGAACTTGGTCTCTGGCGCTGTGAGGCAGCAGCACTACCCGCTGCAACACTGTCCCGCCCGATTTATCACAGGGTCTCATCCTCTCCCCTGCCTGATCACAGGGGGAGGCAAAGGGAACTGAGGGGCTCCCCTGGTCTAAACAGACTCCACCCCCCCCACACTCCCCTCCCCCATCTCACAAGACAGAGTTCAACTCTAATTTCACCGTACCTTAGTGACAATAAAAACAAACTTGAATTGGAAAGGGCGCAGAGAAGATTCACCAGGATGTTGCCAGGACTAGAGGGTGTGAGCTACAGGGAGAGGTTGAGCAGGCTGGGTCTCTATTCCCTGGAGCGCAGGAGGATGAGGGGTGATCTTATAGAGGTGGATAAAATCATGAGAGCAATATATAGATCGGGTAGACGCAGAGTCTCTTGCCCAGAGTTGGGGAATCACACCAGACCTGATTCCTAGGATGTCAGGACTTTCAGATGAAGAAAGACTGGATAGACTCGGCTTGTACTCACTAGAATTTAGAAGATTGAGGGGGGATCTTATAGAAACTTACAAAATTCTTAAGGGGTTGGACAGGCTAGATGCAGGAAGATTGTTCCTGATGTTGGGGAAGTCCAGAACAAGGGGTCACACAGCTTAAGGATAAGGGGGAAATCTTTTAGGACTGAGATGAGAAAAACATTCTTTTTCACACACAGAGAGTGGTGAATCTGTGGAATTCTCTGCCACAGAAGGTAGTTGAGGCCACAGTTCATTGGCTATATTTAAGTGGGGGTTAGATGTGGCCCTTGTGGCTAAAGGGATCAGAGGGTATGGAGAGAAGGCAGGTACAGGATACTGAATTGGATGATCAGCCATGATCATATTGAATGGCGGTGCAGGCTCGAAGGGCCGAATGGCCTCTACTCCTGCACCTATTGTCTATGTTTCTATGTTTCTAATTGAGGACCAGAGGACACAGGTTTAAGGTGAAGGGAGAAAAGATTTAATAGGAATCTGAGGGGTAACTTTATTCACACAAAGGGTGGTGGGTGTATGGAACGAGCTGCCGGAGGAGGTAGTTGAGGCAACGTTTAAGAAACAGTTAGACAGGTACATGGATAGGACAGGTTTGAAGGGATATGGACCAAGCGCAGGCAGGTGGGACTAGTGTAGATGGGGGCATGTTGGTCGGCATGGAGGAGTTGGGCCGAAGGGCCTCTATGACTGTGGGTCACACACTAGTGACCAGGGCCTGTGTGAGTCTGGGGGTCAGACACTAGTGACCAGGGCCTGTGTGAGTCTGGGGGTCAGACACTAGTGACCAGGGCCTGTGTGAATCTGTGGGTCAGACACACTAGTGACCAGGGCCTGTGTGACTGTGGGTCAGACACACTAGTGACCAGGGCCTGTGTGAGTCTGTGGGTCACACACTAGTGACCAGGGCCTGTGTGAGTCTGGGGGTCAGACACTAGTGACCAGGGCCTGTGTGAATCTGTGGGTCAGACACACTAGTGACCAGGGCCTGTGTGACTGTGGGTCAGACACACTAGTGACCAGGGCCTGTGTGACTGGGGGTCAGACACTAGTGCCCAGGGCCTGTGTGAGTCTGTGGGTCAGACACTAGTGACCAGGGCCTGTGTGACTGGGGGTCACACACTAGTGACCAGGGCCTGTGTGACCAGGGTCAGACACACTAGTGACCAGGGCCTGTGTGACTGTGGGTCAGACACACTAGTGACCAGGGCCTGTGTGAGTCTGGGGGGTCACACACACTAGTGACCAGGGCCTCTGTGACTGTGGGTCAGACACACTGGTGACCAGGGCCTGTGTGAGTCTGGGGGTCACACACTAGTGACCAGGGCCTCTGTGACTGGGGGTCACACACTAGTGACCAGGGCCTGTGTGAGTCTGTGGGTCAGACACACTAGTGACCAGGGCCTGTGTGAGTCTGGGGGTCAGACACTAGTGACCAGGGCCTGTGTGAGTCTGTGGGTCACACACTAGTGACCAGGGCCTGTGTGAGTCTGTGGGTCAGACACACTAGTGACCAGGGCCTGTGTGAGTCTGTGGGTCAGACACACTAGTGACCAGGGCCTGGGTGAGTCTGTGGGTCAGACCCTGCCCCACACCAGCCCCCCCCCCCACGCTGGGCCCAGACCAACCCCTCACATTGTGGACAGCTTCGCTGTGTAATCAGCACTCTGCCTCAGCCAGTGTCAGAATCATTCACTGCACAGACCCAGCTTGTACACAGAGGCACAAAGCTCCACACTCCACTGGGGGGGGCGGGGAGGAGAGGGGTGGGGGTGAGAGGGAGGTCCTCCCCCTTCGCCCTTACCTCCCCCATCCCACATCCCCAGGCTGCAGGAGGTGTAGAGGACCAGCCAACCTCTGCATTCCTGTAGCTTCCTCCCCATCCTCCCACGGGCTCTGCGTTCTCTAAACACGGGCTAATGACAGATACGTCTCTGCCCACACGCCTATCTCCGCTGCATTGTGCTCAGTATCTCTCTCCTTCAGTGACGGAGTTCCCAGAGTGAAAGCCACTAATCCCTCCGTAATCCCCAGTTTAACCCCTTCCTTCCCACACCACCACTCAGCGACAGGCCCTGCAGCCTCTCATGGCCCAGTAACCAGTACAGATACCCCACTACATCTGTGATCGCTGAAGTCTCCATCCACTCCAATCTACCTGATCTCCCGGTTGCCAAACACTTGAACTCCCCCTCCCCCTCTGACCTTCCTGTCCTGGGCTTCCTCCACAAGTTCACAAGTCATAGGAGTAGAACCAGGCCATTCGGCCCATCGCGTCTACTTTCCTATTCAATCAAGGGGTCACACAGTTTAAGGATAAGGGGGAAATCTTTTAGGACCGAGATGCGAAATTCATTTTTTTTCACACACAGAGAGTGGTGAATCTGTGGAATTCTCTGCCACAGAAGGTAGTTGAGGCCACACAGTTCATTGGCTATATTTAAGAGGGAGTTAGATGTGGCCCTTGTGGCTAAAGGGATCAGGGGGTATGGAGAGAAGGCAGGTACAGGATATTGAGTTGGATGATCAGCCATGATCATATTGAATGGCGAATGGTGCAGGCTCGAAGGGCCGAATGGCCTCTACTCCTGCACCTATTTTCTATGTTTCTATCATGGCTCATCTCTGCCATTAACCTGCCTTCTCCCCATAACCCCTGACACCCGCTCTAATCAAGAATCTATCTATCTCTGCCTTAAAAATATCCACTGACTTGTGGCCTCCACAGCCGTCTGTGGCAATGAATTCCACAGATTCACCACCCTCTGACTGAAGAAATTCCTCCTCATCTCCTTTCTACAAGAATATCCTTTAATTCTGAGGCTGTGCCCTCTGGTCCTAGACTCTCTACTAGGGGAAACCGGGAGCCTGAAGGTGGAAAACAGTGGCTGAGAAGTGGGCCCCTGACTCTAACTGTCTCTGCTAACTGTGAGAATAAACTTCTCTCTGCAGGTGTGTTGATTAATAAAGCTTTCTCCTGAAGTGTTGGCCGTGATGTGGGTCTGTATCCCACTGGGAACAGGATCAGACTCTGCAGCAGCTTGTGGCTCCTTGATGGATGTCTTCCTTCTGTGCTTGGATCAGACGCAGCCAGCGTTACATTGGCCATGCCAGTGGATGTTGCTGCCTCTGATGCCTGCCCAACCTGCCCAGCTTGCCCAGCCTGCCCAGCCTGCTCCATGCAACACAGAGCTGCTCCACGGACCCAGCCAGTGCATGTTGCTGCCTCTGATGCCTGCCCAGCCTGCCCAGCTTGCCCAGCCCGCTCCATGCAGCACAGAGCCTGCTCCATGCAACACAGAGCTGCTCCATGCAACACAGAGCTGCTCTATGGACCCAGCCAGAGCATGTTGCTGCCTCTGATGCCTGCCCAGCCTGCCCAGCCCGCTCCATGCAACACAGAACTGCTCCATGCAACACAGAACTGCTCCATGCAGCACAGAGCTGCTCCATGCAACACAGAGCTGCTCCATGCAACACAGAGCTGCTCCATGCAACACAGAGCTGCTCCACAGACGAACTGACTCCAGCCCTGTTGCAGTGCCAGCGCACATCTGCCGGGACCACACATCTGGCTGGCCACATGTGGGAGCCACATCCAAGGCATTCAGCATTAATTGAGGGTGAGGGAGAGAGAGAGTGGGTCGGCACGGTGGTGCAGCGGGTAGAGCTGCTGCCTCACAGCGCCACAGACCCGGGTTCCATCCTATCTACGGGTGCTGTCAGTACGGAGTTTGCACGTTCTCCCCGTGACCTGCCTGGGTTTTCTCCGGGTGCTCCGGTTTCCGCCCACACTCCAAAGGTGGGCAGGTTTGTAGGTTAATTGCTTCAGTAAAAAATTATAAACTATCCCTAGCGAGACTCCTGACGGGCACCCGAAAAAGGGACCACATCACCCCGATCCTGGCAGAACTCTCTCTCCACTGGCTCCCTGTGCGGTTCCGTATACATTTCAAGACCCTCCTCTATGTCTACAAAGCCCTCAATGGGCTTGCCCCCTCCTACATTAAAAGTCTTCTCACCCACCCCCCACCAATCCACCTCCAGGTCCCTCAGATCGGCCGACTTGGGGTTACTGAATATCCCGCGGTCTAGGCATAAGCTCAGGGGTGACCGCGCCTTTGCAGTTGCAGCCCCTAGACTGTGGAACAGCAGCATCCCCCTTCCCATCAGAACTGCCCCCTCCATCGACTCCTTTAAGTCAAGACTAAAATCTTATCTATACTCCCAAGCCTTTCCTGACGTCCACTGAGCGAGGGCCACATGTATATAGTTATATGTAGTTTGTTTGTTTATACTATTCTTATAACAAATGTAAAGCACTTTGGCCAACGAGAGTTGTTTTTTAAATGTGCTATATATATAAATAAATGTGACTTGACTTGACTAATGTGTAGAATAGCGCTAATGTACAAGGTGACCGCTGGCTGGCATGGACTGGATGGGTCGAAGGGCCTGTTTCCACAGGGTACCTCTAAAGTCCAAAGTCTAAGCTGCTAGTTTCTCCACTGCTCTACGACCAACTCATCCCAGAGTTTAGTTTAGAGATACAACGTGGAAACAGGCCCTTCGGCCCACCGAGTCCGTGCCGACCAGCGATCCCCGCACACTAACACTATCCTACACACACTGGGGATAATTTACATTCAAACAGAGCCAATTAACCTACAAACCCGCACGTCCTTGGAGTGTGGGAGGAAACCAGAGCACCCGGAGAAAACCCACGCAGGTCACGGGGAGAACGTGCAAACTCCGCGCAGACAGCACCCGTAGTCAGGATGGAACCCGGGTCTCTGGCGCTGTGAGGCAGCAGCTCTACCCGCTGCGCCACCATACTGTAGACAGCCTGGAGTCACCTGTGCTGCCTTAAGGGCATTGTTTAAATCTGAGACTGCTAAGATCCATTAGTTGTAACTGCACTTGCATTCACTGACCGTATAGTTATTTGTTCAATCCAGTTTTACAGGGAAATGAAAGGACAGATCCCATTATGTTATAAAACCCACGACCCCCAGAGAAGAAATATGACTTTCCTTGTTTCAAAACAATGAGAGGAGTCAGGCTTGATTTATTCTGCTCACCGCAAGCCTTCCACACTAGGCCCGTTACCATGGTGATGCCCGTGGGGCCTGTCATGGTGCAGGATCACAGGCATCACTCAGACGCTGAGCCCCCCCAATCTCTCCCCGTGCGTGGTGACCAGAGGGACGGGGCTATGGGGGGAGGTAGTTGGTGGGCAGGTAATTAGTTGGTGGGATATCCCATGGAGGGGCCACAGCTGGGTCTAGGAGGGGGACCAGAGGGACAGGGTCATTGAGGGGAGATATTGGTGGGATATCCCATGGAGGGGCCACACACAGCTGGGTGTACCAGGGGGGCCAGGCTGTGGGGACAAGGTGACCTGTCCTCACACTGGGAGCTGGGGAGATGGTGAACATCACTGACATAACTTTGCCGTTCCTCTCACAGGAACCAGCGATCGTGTAAATGCCCCATAATCCCCAACTATCCCGTCAGGGTTTGGCATTTGATGTTTTATTGTCGGGAGTCTCGAGAGGAGGGAAATTAGCTGTCTGCTTCCCACAATAAAGAGAAATTGTTTTTTTATGGACTGAAGCCGCAGTTATATAAACACACAGGCAACAATAATCGATTTTGTTCCCCGAGGTAAAGAAAGCGGAGTTTAGAAGGAGCGACT
>NW_026576630.1:125000-132500 GCF_028641065.1 Leucoraja erinaceus
TCTACACTAGTCCCACCCCGACCAACATGCCCCAGCTACACTAGTCCCACCCCGACCAACATGCCCCATCTACAGTAGTCCCACCCCGACCAACATGCCCATCTACACACTAGTCCCACCCCGACCAACATGCCCGTCTACACTAGTTCCCCCCGACCGACATCCCCATCACACTAGTCCCACCCCGACCAACATGCCCCATCTACACTAGTCCCCCCGACCAACATGCCCCATCTACACTGGTCCCAAACATGCCCCGTCTACACTAGTCCCAGTCCCACCCCGACCAACATGCCCCCATCTACACTAGTCCCACCCCACTACCAACATGCCCCATCTACACTAGTCCCACCCCGACCAACATGCACTAATATATACTAGTCCCACCCCGACCAACATGCCCCATCTACACTAGTCCCACCCCGACCAACATGCCCCGTCTACACTAATCCCATCCCCACCAACATGCCCCATCTATACTAGTCCCACCCCGACCAACATGCCCCATCTACACTAGTCCCACTGCCCGCATTTGGCCCATATCCCTCCAAATCTGTCCTATCCATGTACCTGTCTAACTGTTTCTTAAACGTTGGGATAGTCCCAGCCTCAACTACCGCCTCCGGCAGCTCGTTCCATACACCCACCACCCTCTGTGTGGAAAAGTTACCCCTCAGATTCCTATTAAATATGTTCCCCTTCACCTTGAACCCGTGTCCTCTGGTCCTCGATTCCCCTACTCTGGGCAAGAGACTGTGTGCATCTAACATCCAAGGCACCAAACTCTGGCAGTGAGTGTGGTTTGGAGTTGACACAGCGGCTATGATTGATATCCTGTTGATACCTTGTTGTAACTAAATATTGTTGTTGTAAGCATCTTCCTCCAGCACTGTCTGGAGAATGAGAGATTAATGAGCTTGTTTACACCCGTCCACATCCCCTTTAGTTTAGAGAGACAGTGCCCTTCGGCCCATCGAGTCCGTGCCGACCAGCGATCCCCACACACTATCCCTATCCTACACACACACACGCACACACACTGTGGGGACAATTTACAGTACATATACACAAAGCCAATTCACCTACAGATCTGCACGTCTTTGGAGTGTGGGAGGAAACCGGAGCACCCGGAGAAAACCCACGCAGGTCACGGGGAGAACGTGCAAACTCCGTACAGACAGCACCCGTAGTCAGGATAGAACCCGGGTCTCTGGCGCTGTGAGGCAGCAGCTCTACCCGCTGCCCCACCATGATGCCCTGAGGTCATTTCTGGGGCCAGGTTCTGACTGTAGATTGGGGAATGCTGCAGGAGGGGGCACCCCTTGTCCCTCCCCCGTCTCTCTCCCCAGCCCTCCCCGGCTCCCCCATTCAGTGCCAGTCTACCAGTTCTACCCCCCTCTCTTCCCCCATCTCTCCCCCCCCCGTCTCCCCCATTCAGTGCCAGTTTACTAGGTCCCAGCTCCCTCTGTATCTATAGGAAGGGGCTCCCCCCTGTCTCCCCCATTCAGTGCCAGTTTACCCGGTCCCCCCTGTCTCCCCCATTCTGCCAGTTTACTAGGAAGGGGCTCCCCCGTCCCCTCTCCCCGTCTCCCTCCCCATTTTCAGTGCCAGTTTACCAGGTCCCAGCTCCCTCTGTATCTATAGGAAGGGGTTCCCCTGTCTCCCCATCATTCCCAGTTTACCAGGTCTCCCCCCCCCTCTCCCCCATTTAGTGCTAGTTTACCAGGTCCCTGCTCCCTCTGTATCTGCAGCGTGATCACTCACATGTCCTGCTGTGTGTGACTGTCACAGTCTGTTTGCTTCTGTGTCTGTTACAATTTCTATCTGTCACACCTTGTCTGTCACGGACTCCCATCCTGTCTCACGCTCGGCTGCAGAATCTCTCTTCATGAATCTCTATAACGTTGGGCTGAAGTCCGTCAGTCTGTGCAGCCACTAGTGGCAGGGGTGCGGGCCACAGTGAGGGGGACACACTGAGCACTGGACTGGCAGAGGGGTGACCCATCCAGCATTCATTTATTTCCCTCTGTAATCCACAATTTGAGATTTGTAATAGAATAAAATCACATGTGGTTAAAGTGCACATTGTCAGATTTGAATAAAGGCCATTTTTATACATTTTGGTTTCACAATGTAGAAATTACAGCTGTGTTTATACACAGTCACCCCATTTCAGGGCACCATAATGTTTGGGACACAGCAATGTCATGTAAATGAAAGTATTTTGTTGCATATCCTTTGCATGCAGTGACTGTTTGAAGTCTGCGATTCACGGACATCACCAGTTGCTGGGTGTCTTCTCTGGTGATGCTATGCCAGGCCTATACTGCAGCCAGCTTTAGCTCATGCTTGTTTTGGGGGCTAGTCCCCTTCAGTTTTCTCTTCAGCATATAAAAGGCGTGCTCGATGGGGTTCAGATCGGGTGAAAAACTCCTTTGGTGCTTTAGCAGTATGTTTGGGATCATTGTCTTGCTGTAGAATGAACCACCGGCCAATGAGTTTTGAGGCATTTGTTTGAACTTGAGCAGATAGGATGTGTCTGTACACTTCAGAATTCATTCTGCTACCACCATCAGCAGTTGTATCATCAATGAAGAGAAGTGAGCCAGTACCTTCAGCAGCCATACATGCTCAGGCCATAACGCCCCCCACCACCGTGTTTCACAGATGAGGTGGTATGCTTTGGATCTTGGGCAGTTCCTTCTCTCTTCCATACTTTGCTCTTGCCATCGCTCTGATATAAGTTAATCTTCGACTCATCTGTCCACAAGATCTTTTTCCAGAACTGTGGTTGCTCTTTTAAGTGCTTCTTGGCAAACTGTAACCTGGCCATCCTATTTTTGCGGCTAACCAGTGGTTTGCATCTTGCAGTGTAGCCTCTGTATTTCTGTTCATGAAGTCTTCTGCGGACAGTGGTCATTGACAAATCCACACCTGACTCCTGAAGAGTGTTTCTGATCTGTCGGACAGGTGTTTGGGGACTTTGCTTTATTATAGAGAGGATTCTTCTGTCATCAGCTGTGGAGGTCTTCCTTGGCCTGCCAGTCCCTTTGTGATTAGTGAGCTCACCTGTGCTCTCTTTCTTCTTAATGATGTTCTAAACAGTTGATTTGGGTAAGTCTAAGGTTTGGCTGATGTCTCTAACAGTTTTATTCGTGTTTCTCAGTCTCATAATGGCTTCTTTGACTTTCATTGACACAACTTTGGACCTCATGTTGATAAACAGCAATAAAAGTTTCCAAAGGTGATGGAAAGACTGGAGGAAAGACTAGGTGCTGAGAGCTCTCTTGTACCTGCATTAAGGAGGCAATTAAACACACCTGAGCAATTACAAACACCTGTGAAGCCATGTGTCCCAAACCTTATGGTGCCCTGAAATGGGGGGACTATGTATAAACACAGCTGTAATTTCTACACGGTGAAACCAAAATGTATAAAAATGGCCTTTAATAAAATCTGACAATGAGCACTTTAACCACATGTGATTTTTTCTATTACAAATCTCAAATTGTGAATTACAGAGGCAAATAAAGAAATGCTGGGTCTTTGTCCCACATATTATGGAGGGCACTGTGTACACAACAGCAGCAGCTTCTTAACACATCAGTCCACAGAGCCCGGCAAACTGGGAAATCAATATGGAAATTAGATTGGACAACAGCTACAGAAACAATGGGGACGGCTAACACTGAGTATACACCTGTACACAGGCCACACCTGTACACGGGCCACACCTGTACACGGGCCACACCTGTACACTGTACAGTATACACCTGTACACTGAGCCACACCTGTACACGGGCCACACCTGTACACTGTACAGTATACACCTGGACACAGACCACACCTGTACACAGCCCATAAGCCACACCTGTACATGGGCCACACCTGTACCTGTACAGTATACACCTGGACACAGGCCACACCTGGACACGGGCCACACCTGTACACGGGCCACACCTGTACACGGGCCACACCTGTACACTCTACAGTATACACCTGTACACTGGCCACACCTGTACACTGGCCACACCTGTACACGGGCCACACCTGTACACGGGCCACACTTGTACACGGGCCACACCTGTACACTGTACAGTATACACCTGTACACTGGCCACACCTGTACACTGGCCACACCTGTACACGGGCCACACCTGTACACGGGCCACACCTGTACACTGTACAGTATACACCTGGACACAGACCACACCCTGTACACGGGCCACACCTGTACACTGTACAGTATACGCCTGTACACAGCCCATAGGCCACATCTGTACATGGGCCACACCTGTACCTGTACAGTATACACCTGTACATGAGCCACACCTGAACAGTATACACCTGTACACAGGCCACACCTGTACACAGGTCACACATGTACCTGTGCAGTATACACCTGTACATGAGCCACACCTGAACAGTATACACCTGTACACAGGCCACACCTGCACACGGGCCCCACCTGTACACGTTGTACAATTTATCCACAATTATTCATCGACCAGACATGTCCAGCATGGAGTCTACATTCACAAACACACATGTCCTGTTCCACTGAAGACAGACACAAAAATCTGGAGTAACTCAGTGGGACAGGCAGCATCTCTGGAGAGAAGGAATGTGTGACGTTTTGGGTCAAGACCCTTCTTCAGACTGGTATCAGGGGAGTGCGAGATAAATAGATAAGGAAGTGAAGGTGTGAAAACAGGACAAAGGGGATGGAGTTCAAGGAAATTGTGGAATAGATTATTGTTAGTTGGGAGAAGGAAACGACAAAGCAAACAGAGATAAAATGGTGTCGGAGAACAGGGAAGGGGGAGGGGATCTTATAGAAACATATAACATTCTCAAGGGATTGGACAGGCTAGATGCAGGAAAAATGTTCCCCATGTTGGGGGAGTCCAGAACCAGGGGTCACACAGTTTAAGAATAAGGGGTCGACCATTTAGGACGGAGATGAGGAAAAACATTTTCACCCAGAGAGTTGTAAATCTGTGGAATTCTCTGCCACAGAAGGCAGTGGAGGCCGATTCACTGGATGTATTCAAGAGAGAGTTAGATTTAGCTCTTGGGGCTAATGGAATCAAGGGATGGAGAGAAGGCAGGAACGGGGTACTGATTGTGGATGATCAGCCATGATCATATTGAATGGCGGTGCTGGCTGGAAGGGCCGAATGGCCTCTACTCGTGCACCTATTGTCTATGTTTCCATGGGGTACGTGTTTTGCCCATGTGTTTACACATCTGGTAGAATACACATCTGCATTTGCTCCACATCTGTATATCAGACACTGATGCATCAATCATATCTCTGTGTGTGGGGCAGATTAGTCTATAGGTCACACCAGTGATTTGAACAAATATCTTCACAGGTTCCAGATGTTAATAAATCACAATCACAACAGACAGCATAATGTCACATCTGTATATAGTTACACACATCTATATATCTGTACTCTTCATGGATATACTCTGTGTGGGCATTCTCCGATATACACTCGTCTCCCCGTGACCTGCGTGGGTTTTCTCCGGGCGCTCCGGTTTCCTCCCACACTCCAAAGACGTGCAGGTTTATAGGTTAATTGGCTTTGGTAGAAATTGTAAATTGTCCCCAGTGTGTGTAGGATAGTGTTAGCGTGCGGGGATCGCTGGTCGGTACGGACCCGGTAGGCCGAAGGGTCTCTTTCTGTGCTGTATCTCTAAACTAAACTAGAGAGAGATGGGCCAAATGCAGGCAGGTGGGTCTAGTGCAGATTACACTGTGGACGGCTCGATTGTAATCATGTGTTGTCTTTCTGCTGACTGGTTAGCGCGCAACAAAAGCTTTTCACTGAACCTCGGTACACGGGACAATAAACTAAACTGAAACTGTACGGAGAGGCCCCAGAACTGAGACAGGGGCATCTGTCCTGTCTCCATTCATGGTGTGTATGTACAGTTTACCAGGGAGTACAGATACCTGGACAGCTCACCCCCTCCATGACACACCTGAGGAGCATCTTCAGCAACAGACTAGTTCCACCAAGATGCAGCACAGAACGCCACAGGAGACCCCTCTTCCCCGTGACTATCAAACTGTCGTGGGGTAGACTGAGACTGCCTCCCCACCCCCTACCTCCCCACCACCCTCCCACCTTCCCACCTTCCCTCCTGGTAACATATGGTATCAGTGCACAGACAGACAGACACTTACGATGTGCAGCTGCAGGTAGTCGCCCAGACCAGACGCGCTGTCTACACGGACCAGGATAGCATCGTCCTGCTGTGTGCTGAATCCCACGGCCAGCCGGTCTGCCCTGGTGCTGGGCCTGTCATTAGGTGGCCAGGTGTAGGTGATGAGGGCCCCGCCCCGACCAAAGATGTAGGTGGTGCCAGCTGGTGACGAAACACAGGAGGGGGGCACAGGTTAGACGAGCAGGCAAGGGCACACATGCATGGACACACGCACACGCAGGGGCACACGCACACACGGAAACACACGGACATGGACACTGACACACACACACGCAGGGGCACACGCACACACGGAAACACACGGATATGGACACGGGGACACACACACACAGGGGCACACGCACACACACGCAGGGGCACACGCACACACAGAAACACACGCATGGACACGGACACACACACACACGCAGGGGCACACGCACACACGCATGGACACGGACACACACACACGCAGGGGCACACGCACACACAGAAACACACGGATGGATGGACGCACGCGCAGGGAGTTGACCGTTTGTCGTGTATTAAGCTGCCGGCAGCTTCTGATTTGTCTTTTTACTGGACATATTACTTTAATATTTGAAGAAATATTTTTGATTAAAAAAAGATGACCTCTGACCCTACTGCAGTGGGTCAAACCCCCGTAAGCCCCCCAACGTCCGTCCCCCCACCCCGGACACGTCCCCCCCCACCAACACCGTCCCCCCACCACACCCCCCACCCCCCCCCCCACGACCCCACCGGACCGTCCCCCCCAACACCGTCCCCCCACACCCCCCCGACACGTCCCCCCCGTCCCCCCCCCGGACACGTCCCCCCCACCCCAACACCGTCCCCCCCCAACACCGTCCCCCCCACCGACCGGACACCGTCCCCCCCCACCCCACCGGACACGTCCCCCCCCAACACCGTCCCCCCCCACCAGACACGTCCCCCCCAACACGTCCCCCCCAACACCGTCCCCCCCACCGGACACGTCCCCCCCAACACCGTCAAGAAGCCAGGTACGGGATACTGAGTTGGATGATCAGCCAGGATGATATTGAATGTGGTGCAGGCTCGATGGGCCGAATGGCCTCTACTCCTGCACCTATTATCTATGTCCCCACCAGCATGAGAATGAGTCCGCGTGTAAATTGTAAATTACACCTCCGTGGATACATTTAATATTCCAATTTGCGAGCCCAGCAATTAAGGATAAATGGAACGTTTTGGGAAAAGGCTAATCTGCTCTGGTGATGGGTCTCGGGCGACGAGTTG
>NW_026576630.1:135000-150000 GCF_028641065.1 Leucoraja erinaceus
AACCTCTCCCTGCAGCTCAGGCCCTTAAGTCCTGGCAACATGTCCTTGTAAATCTTCTCTGAACCCGTTCCAGCTTGACAACATCTTTCCCAGAACTGAACACAATACTTTAAATGCGGTCTCACCAACGTCTTGTTAAACTGCAGCATGAACTCACAACTTCTATACTCAATACTCTAACTGATGGCCAATGTAGCCAAGAGTCTTTTCGACCACATTATCTCCTAGATCCCTTTGCTGTAGAAACATAGAAAGATTGGTGCAGGAGGAGGCCATTCAGCCCTTCGAGCCAGCACCGCCATTCAATATGATCTTGGCTGATCATCTAAACTCAGTACCCCGTTCCTTCTTTCTTCCCTTGAACCCTCTACAACACTCCCAGCCTGTGTGTTTGCGACTCCACCTTCAAGGAACCATGCACCTGTACTGTGAGACCCCTCTGCTCGACACCCCCCCAAAGAGCCGACTGCTCACTGTGTAGATCCTCCTGCCCATGTTAGACGTCCCAACATGCAGGAGGTGGGAGGTGTACAAGACAGAGACCATGCCGGGCAGCTTTGCAATGCGGAGTGTGACAAATGCATAATGGAATCTCTCCAAAGGGCCAAAGCACTGGCTGGCATTTACTTAAATATAATGGCCCTAATGCATTTGTCGACACAAAACTATTATGTTGCCTGGGCAACAGGGAGCAGATAATGCATCGATATATTGTCAGCCCTGGCACATTCTAGTCTGATAAATACCATCTGCAGGTATTTGTGATCAATTAGCAGCCATCAACCTTCACTGGAGCTGAGTGTTCAGCACCTTATAGATCATGTTAATCCCTGACCTGGACTGGGAGTGAGAGACATATGTGGACAGGAGAGAGACAGAAGGTGGGAGAGATTGAGAGAGAGCGAGGGAGAGAGAGGGAAGGACAAAGGAGGAGGGAGAGAGAGAGAGAGAATGAAAGGGAGAGACAGAGAGAGGAGAATGTGAAGGGAAGGAATACACAGGGGAGAGAGAGAACAGGGCAAGGACACAGAGAGAATGACAGATGGAGAGAGAGAGAGAGGGAGAGGTGGAGATGGAGGAGATCGGGATATGGAGCCAAAAAGAAAACAGAAACAGCTAACAGGGAAGAAAAGATGGAGGGAGAGAGAGAGAGAGCCACACGCTGTTAGATGCTGGACGTCACGATAGTGCAGCGGGTAGAGCTGCTGCCTCACAGCGCCAGAGACCCGGGTTCGATCCTGACTACGGGTGCTGTCTGTATGGAGTTTGCACGTTCTCCCCGTGACCTGCGTGGGTTTTCCCAGGGAGCTCCGGTTTCCTCCCACACTCCAAAGACGTGCAGGTTTGTAGGTTAATTGGCTTTGGTGTAAATGTAAATTATCCCTAGTGTGTGTAGGATAGTGTTAGTGTGCGGGGATCGCTGGTCGGCACAGACTAGCTGGGCCGAAGGGCCTGTTTCCGTGCTGGATCTCTACACTACACTAGTGTGCGGGGATCGCTGGTCGGCACGGACTCGCTGGGCCGAAGGGCCTGTTTCCGTGCTGGATCTCTACACTAGACTAGTGTGCGGGGATCGCTGGTCGGCATGGACTGGGTGGGCCGAAGGGCCTGTTTCCGTGCTGGATCTCTACACTAGACTAGTGTGCAGGGATCGCTGGTCGGCACGGACTAGCTGGGCCGAAGGGCCTGTTTCCGTGCTGTATCTATAAACTAAAGATGCGGGACGCAGGACATGGATTGTTGTATCTCTAGCTCGGAGAGGTCCCCAACCAATTTGCAGCCTCGTGTGAAGTGATCAAGTCAGGGAGAGTGCAGGTAGAACTGACACTTGGTTCCTTGTCACATACTCAGAGGTCAGAGCCACCCTGTGTCCAGCATCATAATGCTGGGGATGGCTGGCTCCAGCAGGCAGCAGCTAACTCACACTGTGACTTGGGAGGGGAGGATGTTCCTCAAACTGCCCAGCATCTTGGACAATACAACTCACCCCCTCCAGGAATGAGTGTGTTATCTATGATGAGTGTTTAAGAAGGAACTGCAGATGCTGGAAAATCGAAGGTAGACAAAAGTGCTGGAGAAACTCAGCGGGTGCAGCAGCATCAATGGAGCGAAGGAAATAGGCAACGTTTCGGGCCGAAACCCTTCTTCAGTGTTTGATGCCACTGGGCCTGTACTCGCTGGAGTTTAGAAGGATGAGGGGGGGGCCTCATTGAAACGTACAGAATAATGAAGGGCCCGGATAGAGTGGATGTGGAGAGGATGTTTCCACTAGTGGCAGAGTCTAGAGTCTAGGACTAGAGGGCACAGCCTCAGAATTAAAGGACGCTCTTTTAGGAAGGAGATGAGAAGGAATTTCTTTAGCCAGAGGGTGGTGAATCTGTGGAATTCTTTGCCACAGACGGCTGTGGAGGCCACAAGTCAATGGATATTTTTAAGGCAGAGATAGATAGATTGTTGATTAGTGCGGGTGTCAGGGGTTATGGGGAGAAGGCAGGAGAATGGGGTTTGGAGGGAGAGATAGATCAGCCATGATTGAATGACGGAGTAGACTTGATGGGCCGAATGGCCTAATTCTGATCCTATCACTCATGACCTTATAGAAACATAGAAACATTGAAAATAGGTGCAGGAGTAGAGGCCATTCGGCCCTTTGAGCCTGCACCATTCACCATTCAATATGATCATGGCTGATCATCCAACTCAGTATCCTGTACCTGCCTTCTCTCCATACCCCCTGATCCCTTTAGCCACAAGGGCCACATCTAACTCCCTCTTAAATATAGCCAATGAACTGTGTGGCCTCAACTACCTTCTGAGGCAGAGAATTCCACAGATTCACCACTCTCTGTGTGTGAAAAAGTGTCTCCTCGTCTCCGTTCTAAATGGCTTACCCCTTATTCTTAAACTGTGAGTGTGGCCTCTGGTTCTGGACTCCCCCAACATCGGGAACATGTTTCCTGCCTCTAGCCTGTCCAAACCCCTTAAAAATCTTATATGTTTCAATGAGACGTGGACTGCTAACCCCAGTTCTCGCTCCACAGACGCTGCCCGACCTGCTGAGTGTTCCTGGCCCTGTCCACACCTAGTTCAGATCGAACGTGGAGAGTTCCCTGCCCCTGCCCCCTGCCCCTGCCCCTGCCCCCGCCCCTGCAGTTACTGTCAATTAAAATGGAATCGAGGCTGATTGGGATTCAGGTGGCAGAGCCACACCTGGGAACTGTGCGGAAATAATTCTGCAGTGAGCGTTTAAACTCGTCAGAAGCTGATTTTTTTTTGATGTCCCCTAGTTTCCTTCCTCAATAAAAATGGATTAATTTTCTTTGCATTTACCTGAGGGTTTTTGTAGGTGGAAATTTTCTCCAGTGGTTTTAATCGATTTTATTTGATGCCAGTTCAAAAGGCAGAAGTAAAGATGGGATTTGTAATGTAGTGGAGGGTGTGGCTGATTAAAGATGGGATACTGAGTGATCGGGCGATGATTGATTGATGCCACCGTGTGGGGGGGGGGGGGGGGGGGGCAAGGGGGGGCAAGAGGAGGTCTATCTATGGAGGACAGAAGTGCATCACGGTGGTGCAGTGGGTAGAGCTGCTGCCTCACAGAGCCAGAGATCCGGCTTCCACCCTGACCACAGGTGCTGTCTGTGCACGTTCTCCCCAGAATGTATGAGGTGAATCTGTGGAACTCTCTGCCACAGAGGGTAGTTGAGGCCACACAGTTCATTGGCTATATTTAAGAGGGAGTTAGATGTGGCCCTTGTAGCTAAAGGGATCAGGGGGTATGGAGAGAAGGCAGGTACGGGATACTGAGTTGGATGATCAGCCATGATCATATTGAATGGCGGTGCAGGCTCGAAGGGCCGAATGGCCTCTACTCCTGCGCCTATTGTCTATGTTTCTATGTTTCTATGTTTCTATGACCTGCGTGGGTTTTCTCCAGTTTCCTCCCACGCTCCAAAGACGTGCAGGTTTGTAGGTTTAATTGGCTTTGGTAAGAATTGTAAATTACATAGAAACATAGACAATAGGTGCAGGAGTAGAGGCCATTCGGCCCTTCGAGCCTGCACCATTCGCCATTCAATATGATCATGGCTGATCATCCAACTCAGTATCCCGTACCTGCCTTCTCTCCATACCCCCTGATCCCTTTAGCCACAAGGGCCACATCTAACTCCCTCTTAAATATACCCAATGAACTGTGTGGCCTCAACTACCTTCTGTGGCAGAGAATTCCAGAGATTCACCACTCTCTGTGTGTAAAAAAATGTTTTTCTCATCTCGGTCCTAAAAGACTTCCCCCTTATCCTTAAACTGTGTGACCCCTTGTTCTGGACTTCCCCAACATCGGGAATAATCTTCCTGCATCTAGCCTGTTCAACCCCTTAAGAATTTTGTAGGTTTCTATAAGATCCCCCCTCAATCTTCTAAATTCTAGCGAGCACAAGCCGAGTCTATCCAGTCTTTCTTCATATGAAAGTCCTGCCATCCCAGGAATCAGTCTGGTGAACCTACTCTGTACTCCCTCTATGGCAAGAATGTCTTTCCTCAGATTAGGAGACCAAAACTGTACGCAATACTCCAGGTGTGTCTCACCAAGACCCTGTACAACTGCAGTAGAACCTCCCTGCTCCTAGACTCAAATCCTTTTGCTATGAATGCTAACATACCATTCGCTTTCTTCACTGCCTGCTGCACCTGCATGCCTAGTAGCCCTTGCTTTCCCTCTCTCTCTGGTTCTCCCCCATCCGAGTCTCCGCCTGTCATCCTGATTATATTTTATCTCTGTTCCCTTCGTTGTCACCTTCCCCCAGCTAACAATGATCTGTTCTACATTTCCCTTGATCTTCATCTCCTTTGATCTCATACACTTTCTTGTCTCTGTGTCTCCCTCTCTCCTGACACTCAGTCTGAAGAAGGGGTCTCGACCCAAGACGTCACCCATTCCTTCTCTCCAGAGACGCTGCCTGTCCCGCTGAGTTACTCCAGCATTTTGTGTCTGTCACAGAAGCAACCTCATAAATCTGTGGGATTCTTTGCCACAGACGGCTGAGGAGGATTAGTGCGGGTGTCAGGGGTTATGGGGAGAAGGCAGGAGAATGGGGTTAGGAGGGAGAGATAGATCAGCCGTGATTGAATGGCAGAGTAGACTTGATGGGCCGAATGGCCTGATTCTGATCCTATCACTTATGACCTTATAGAAACATAGAAAATAGGTGCAGCAGTAGAGGCCATTCGGCCATTCGGCCCTTCGAGCCTGCACCATTTGCCATTCAATATGATCATGGCTGATCACCCAACTCAGTATCCCGTACCTGCCTTCTCTCCATACCCCCTGATCCCTTTAGCCACAAGGGCCACATCTAACTCCCTCTTAAATATAGCCAATGAACTGTGTGGCCTCAACTACCTTCTGTGGCAGAGAGTTCCAGAGATTCACCACTCTCTGTGTGTGAAAAAATGTTTTTCTCATAATAGGAGCAGAATTAGGCCATTCGGCCCATCAAGAATACTACGCCATTCAATCATGGCTGATCTATCTCTCCCTCCTAACCCCATTCTCCTGCCTTCTCCCCATAACCCCTGACACCCGCACTAATCAACCATCTATCTATCTCTGCCTTAAATATATCCACTGACTTGTGGCCTCCACAGCCGTCTGTGTGGCAATGAGTTCCACAGACGGCTTCAGAGGGAGTGGGGAGACTGTGGGGTATCTGGTATTGATGGAAGGTAGACAAAAATGCTGGCGAAACTCAGCGGGTGCAGCAGCATCTATGGAGCGAAGGAAATAGGCAACGTCTACCTTCGATTTCCTTCAGCAGTCTGGACCCGCTGAGTTTCTTAAACACTGATATTGATGAAGGTGGGAGCAGCTTGGACCCTGGATGGTCGGGAATCTCGTTCCCACACCCCTCCCCTCACCGGCCACCCTGGGGACTAATGCCCCCGGGGGGGGGGGCTGAGCTTTGCGTACAGTCAGAAGCTGCCGCTGAGATGGGGCATTAAATGGACCTGACAGTTAAGTATATTAGTGAAATATGAAATGATATAAGTGAAGCCACAGATAACTTGAAGTTGACAGCGTGCACAGATATTAATAGGATGAGATTGCTGGAATAATCACCTCAGGCACCAGAGATTAGAGCCTTGCAGACCAGGCATTGTAACTGCACCAGTTCCACGCCCTCCCTACCCACCCCCACCTGCATTTAGCTAGCCGCCTTTCTCATCCTTTCTCAAGAACCTCCCAGCCCCTTGGAGGAGGGGCAGAGAAACGGAAACAGCAGCAGCTGTACGGGTTGCACGATGGTGCAGCGGGTAGAGCTGCTGCCTCACGGCGTCAGGGACCCGGGTTCCGTCCTGACTACGGGTGCTGTCTGTACGGAGTTTGCACGTTCTCCATGTGACCTGCGTGGGTTTTCTCCAGGTGCTCCGGTTTCCTCCCACACTCCAAAGACGTACATACGTGCGGGTTTGTAGTTGAATTGGCTTCTGCAAATTGTAAATTGTCCCTAGTGTGTGTGTGTGTGTAGGATAGTGTGTGAGTGTGCAGGGATGGCTGGCTGGCATGGACTCGATGGGCTGAAGGGCCTGTTTCCACGATGTGTCTCTAACATCTAAAAGAAACATGTGGGAGTCACACGGACTCGGGATGTAGATTTATACTTTAGACTTTAGAGATACAGCGTGGAAACCGGGGGGGGGGGGGGGGGGGGGGGGGGGGGGGGGGGGGACACAGAGACAGACAGAGGTACACACACAGTAGACAGAGACACAGAGACACAGTGATAGAGAGACAGAGAGTTAGTGACAGAGGTACACAGAGACACAGTGATAGAGACACAGAGACAGAGAGTTAGTGACAGAGGTACACACACAGTGGACAGAGACACAGAGACAGAGAGACAGAGAGTTAGTGACAGAGGTACACACACAGTGGACAGAGACACAGTGATAGAGAGACAGAGAGTTAGTGACAGAGGTACACACACAGTGGACAGAGACACAGAGACACAGTGATAGAGAGACAGAGACAGTGACCCACAGAGACACAGTGACAGAGACACAGAGACACAGTGACAGAGAGTTAGTGACAGAGATACACACACAGTGGACAGAGACACAGTGATAGAGAGACAGAGACAGTGACCCACAGAGACACAGTGATAGAGAGACAGAGAGACAGAGAGTTAGTGACAGAGATACACACACAGTAGACAGAGACACAGAGACACAGTGATAGAGAGACAGAGACAGTGACCCACAGAGACACAGTGATAGAGACACAGAGAGACAGTGATAGAGAGACAGAGAGTTAGTGACAGAGATACACACACAGTGGACAGAGACACAGAGACACAGTGATAGAGAGACAGAGACAGTGGACCCACAGAGACACAGAGACAGAGAGACAGAGAGACAGACCCACAGTGACCCAGAGATGGGGAGACACAGAGACAGACAGAGGTACACACACAGTAGACAGAGACACAGAGACACAGTGATAGAGAGACAGAGACAGTGACCCACAGAGACACAGTGATAGAGACACAGAGAGACAGTGATAGAGAGACAGAGAGTTAGTGACAGAGATACACACACAGTGGACAGAGACACAGTGATAGAGACACAGTGACAGAGACACAGAGACACAGTGATAGAGAGACAGAGAGTTAGTGACAGAGATACACACACAGTGGACAGAGACACAGTGATAGAGACACAGTGACAGAGACACAGAGACACATTGAGAGACACAGTGACAGAGACACAGAGAGACAGTGACAGAGATACACACACAGTGGACAGTGACAGAGACACAGAGACACAGAGACACAGAGACACAGAGACACAGAGACACAGAGACAGAGAGACACAGAGACACAGAGACAGAGACACAGAGACAGAGACAGAGAGACAGACCCACAGAGACACAGAGACACAGAGAGACACAGAGACACAGAGACAGTGACAGATACACACAGAGTGGACAGAGACACAGTGACAGAGACACAGAGAGACAGTGACAGAGATACACACACACAGTGGACAGAGTCACAGTGACAGAGAGACAGTGACCATGAGGAGCAGAATGAGGCCATTCGGCCCGTTGGATTTGCTGGCCCATTTGATGGTGACTGATCTATCCCTCCTCTCACCCCACCCCCGTGTGAATGATGCAGCGAGGGGAGGCGTGGGTCCGCCCTGTGTCTAATTACATGGACAGTTGCTGCCACCGTTTAGCACAATCTCTCAGCGAGGAAATAAACAGCAATGGTGTTGTGGCAGCTCAGCTAATCTGCTGCCGACATGTACGGCCACGTGTAGATGTGGGAGTGTGGAGGACGTCACACTCTCTCCCCCCCCCTCTCTCCCCCCCCCCTCCCCCTCCCCCCCATCTCTCCCCCCCATCTCCCCTCTGCTCCGACCGGCCACGTGTAGATGTGGAGTGTGGAGAACGTCACACCTCTCTCCCCCATCTCTCCCCCCCCTCTCTCCCACTCCCCCCCCATCTCTCCCCCCCCCCCCCCTCTCTCCTCCCCCCCATCTCTCTCCCCCCCATCTCTGCCCCTCCCCCCCATCTCCCCCCCCGTCTAGATGTGGGATCTCTCCCCCCACTGTCCCCCCTCCCCTCCCCCCCCCCTCTCTCCCCCCATCCCCCCCCTCCCCCCATCTCTCCCCCCCCCATCTCTCCCCCATCTCTCCCCCCCCATCTCCCCCCCATCCCCCCCCCCCCCCCCCCCCCATCTCTCTTCCCCCCATCCCCCCCCCCTCCCCCCCCATCTCCCCCCCCTCTCCCCCCCCATCTCTCTCTCCCCCCCTCTCCCCCTCCCCCCCCCCCCATCTCTCCCACTCCCCCCCCCCTCTTCCCCTCCCCCCCATCTCCCCCCCCCCCCCCCATCTCTCCCCCTCCCCTCTGCTTCAGGGGGCCAGCAGCTGCCAGGGTGGCAAAGGCCCCAGTAGTGCAGACCCACCCTGCAGTATGAGGCCATTCGGCCCGTCGAGTCTACTCTAGTATGAGGCCATTCGGCCCGTCGAGTCTACTCTACCATTCGATCATGGCTGATCTATCTCTCCCTCTCAACCCCATTCTCCTGCCTTCTCCCCGTAACAGCGACACTGATCACGAGCCTGTTAATCTCCGCTTTAAAAATGCCTGATGTTTGGTTTAGAGATCCGGCGCTGAAACAGGCCCTTCAGCCCACCGAGTCCGTGCCGACCAGCGATCCACACACACTAGTCTAGTTTACAGATACAGCACGGAAACAGGCCCTTCGGCCCACCGAGTCCGTGCCGACCAGCGATCCCCGCACACTAGTCTAGTTTAGAGATCCAGCGCTGAAACAGTCCCTTCGGCCCAACGAGTCCGTGCCAACCAGCGATCCACACACACTAGTCTAGTTTACAGATACAGCACGGAAACAGGCCCTTCGGCCCACCGAGTCCGTGCCGACCAGCGATCCCCGCACACTAACACTATCCGGACAATTTACTCAATTTTAACCGACAAACCCGCACGTCTATGAGTGTGGGAGGAAACCGGAGCACCCGGAGAAAACCCACGCAGGTCACGAGGAGAACATGCAAACTCCGTACAGACAGCACCCGTAGTCGGGATGGAACCCGGCTCTCTGGGGCTGTGAGGCAGCAGCACTACCCGCTGATCTAACTTGACCTCCACCGCCATCTGTGGCAATGAATTCCATGGATTCGACCGCCCGCCGGCTACTCGTAAAGGTGGAGCGTTTAATTGCGAGGCTGTTTGCGTGAAGGTGCGTGTCTGATCCTGTACAGAGCGCTGTGTCTCTGTGTCTCAGCCAGGGACTGTGTGACAATGCTCTCTCCCTACCTGGCCAACAGCCAGCCAGCCAGCTCACACATCAGGTAAAGATCAGCACCTGTGCCTGAGTGAGCAGCACCACACATGGTCAAATACAACACCATGCAGCCTCGGCACGGGTTCGATGGGCTGAAGGGCCTGTTTCCACGCTGTATCTGTAAACTAGACTAGTGTGCGGGGATCGCTGGTCGGCACGGGTTCGATGGGCTGAAGGGCCTGTTTCCATGCTGTATCTGTAAACTAGACTAGTGGGTGGGGATCGCTGGTTGGCACGGGTTCGATGGGCTGAAGGGCCTGTTTCCGTGCTGGATCTGTAAACTAGACTAAACTAAAGCATAGGAGGTGTGAGAGTGTGAGACGCAGAGAGAGAGATGATGATGGTGACGATGATGCTGTTTCTCAGCGTGCAACACACACGTCACACACAGTGCCTGGCACTGTGCACACACGCACACACACGCACACACACGCAGTGCCTGGCACTGTGCACACACGCACACACATACGCACACACAGTGCCTGGCACTGTGCACACACGCACACACACACACGCACACACAGTGCCTGGCACTGTGCACACACACACACACACGCACACACTCAGCTGGGGTGTCGGATGCAACCCCATGGCCAGCCCTGGCTCACTCCCAAATCACAAGTAACTGGGTTCAAATCCCAGCTCAGAGACTTCTCCCAACATGGGGCAAGACAAGGTGGGTGGGGTTGGTATCGACACTTGGTTTCATTGGCCCCGCAATGTTGCTGAAATAACTAACTTCAAAGTCATGTCGACAGTTCAAAAGGCCACAAGTGCTAGGAGCAGAATTAGGCCATTTGGCCCATCTAGTCTACATTGCCAAGTCCACGAATGTTTATATGACAGTTGGCAGATTAATTTCCCTCCTGGGATAAATAAAATTCTATCGTATCGTATAATTTATTCATGGCTGATCTATCTCTCCCTCCCTCCTAACCCCATTCTCCTGCCTTCTCCCCATAACCCCTGACACCCGCTCTAAGCAACAATCTATCTGTCTCTGCCTTAAAAATATCCACTGACTTGTGGCCTCCACAGCCGACAGTGGCAAAGAATTCCACAGATTCACCGCCCTCTGACTAAAGAAATTCCTCCTCGTCTCCTCCCTAGAAGGACGTCCTTTAATTCTGAGACTGCGCCCTCTAGTCCTAGACTCTCCCACTAGTGGAACCAGTTCTGGTCGCCCCCCATTACAGGAAGGATGAGGGTGCAGAAGAGGTTCGCCAGGATGTTGCCAGGACCCCAGCTATTTACAATATATATTAATGATCTGGGCGAGGGAATTGAAGGCAACATCTCCAAGTTTGCGGATGACAATAAGCTGGGGGGCAGTGTTAGCTGTGAGGAGGATGCTAGGAGGCTGCAAGGTGACTTGGATAGGCTGGGTGAGTGGGCAAATGCATGGCAGATGCAGTATAATGTGGATAAATGTGAGGTTATCCACTTTTGGTGGCAAAAACAGGAAAGCAGACTATTATCTAAATGGTGGCCGATTGGGAAAGGGGGAGATGCAGCGAGACCTGGGTGTCATGGTACACCAGTCATTGAAGGTAAGCATGCAGGTGCAGCAGGCAGTGAAGAAAGCCAATGGTATGTTAGCATTCATAGCAAAAGGATTTGAGTATAGGAGTAGGGAGGTTCTACTGCAGTTGTACAGGGTCTTGGTGAGACCACACCTGGAGTATTGCGTACAGTTTTGGTCTCCAAATCTGAGGAAGGACATTCTTGCCATAGAGGGAGTGCAGAGAAGGTTCACCAGACTGATTCCTGGGATGTCAGGACTTTCATATGAAGAAAGACTGGGTAGACTTGGCTTGTACTCGCTAGAATTTAGAAGATTGAGGGGGGATCTTATAGAAACTTACAAAATTCTTAATGGGTTGGACAGGCTAGATGCAGGAAGATTGTTCCCGATGTTGGGGAAGTCCAGGACAAGGGGTCACAGTTTAAGGATAAGGGGGAAAATCTTTTAGGACCGAGATGAGAAAAACATTTTTCACACAGAGAGTGGTGAATCTGTGGAATTCTCTGCCACAGAAGGTAGTTGAGGCCACAGTTCATTGGCTATATTTAAGAGGGAGTTAGATGTGGCCCTTGTGGCTAAAGGGATCAGGGGGTATGGAGAGAAGGCAGGTACAGGATACTGAGTTGGATGATCAGCCATGATCATATTGAATGGCGAATGGTGCAGGCTCGAAGGGCCAAATGGCCTCTACTCCTGCACCTATTGTCTATGTTTCTATGTTTACCTTGCACTAAATGTTATTCCCTTATCATGTATTTGTACACTGTGGACGGGTATATTGTAATCATCTTTCCGCTGACTGGTTAGCGCGCAACAAAAGCTTTTCACTGTACCTAGATACACGGGACAATGAAGAAAGTGTGAAAAGCATCGACCAGGGTGGACAGGAGAGAGGAAAGCTTTCTCCCAGAGTAGAGGGGAATGTCAATGACTAGAGGGTATAGTAAATCAAGAGGCCCTTCGGCCCACAATGTCTGTGCTGAACATGATACATACCCCCCAGGATCAGACACAGAGTGAAACTTCCGACACACTGTAGGAACTCAGTGAAGGACACAGGCTGTCAACTGAAGCTTATACCCTCTTGAGAGGGAGCTGAATAATTCATCAGCTTCTCGTAAGTCTTCTATGAGAGGGCCTGCTATCTTTTCTTTCAGGCATCTATCTCCTTTTATAAAAATCTTCAGTCTGCAGCTATTTGATATTTTGCTGCCGTGGCAGTTCTTTTCTCTATGGAAGCAAGCAGGGTTTAAACCAGACTCTCCTCTGCCGCGCCCATTAATAATAGATTTCCAGTCACTGCCTCCACAGTTACACAAAATGGCCTCGCACAAGCTCGGGCAGATCGCAGGTCTGTGGTGATGGGCGGGGAGTTTCACTGGCAATTTCATGAGGATCAAGTCCTTGCTCACCTGCCTTTGATCTTCCTGCCTGTGGGACTGATGAACCCGTGCGGTGAAATTAATCCGGGTAAGAGTCGGGGGGAGAGACACCCTGATTTAATTTAATTTAAGCTCAAGGCGGCACTGTGCAGCGGGTAGAGCTGCTGCCTCACACCCGGGTTCGATCCCGTCAACACACGCTGTCTGTACGGAGTTTGCACGTTCTCCCCGTGACCTGCGTGGGTTTTCTCCGGGTGCTCCGGTTTCCTCCCACACTCCACCAAAGACGTGCAGGTTTGTTGGGTCAATTTACAATGTTACTGATGCCCCATTTACACTAGCCCTGCCTGCCCGCGTTTGGCCCATATCCCTCTCAACCTCTCCCCTTCCGAGGCTGTGACCTCTGGTCCTAGACTCTCCCACTAGTGGAAACATCCTCTCCACATCCACTCTATCCAGGCCTTTCATTGTTCGGTAAGTTTCAATGAGGTCCCCGCTCATCCTTCTAAACTCCAGCGATTACAGGCCCAGCGCCGACAAACGCTCATCATATGTTCACACACTTATTCCTGGGATCATTCTTGTAAATCTCCTCTGGACCCTCTCCAGAGCCTCAGATATGGGGCACTACACTGCTCACAATATTCCAAATGCAGCCTGACCAGCGCCTTATAGAGCCTCAGCATTAGATCCCTGTTGTTTGCATTCCAGTCATCTGGACATGATCAGCGTTACATCCTTGTTTTAATATTCTAGTCCTCTCAAAATAAATGCTAACATGACATTTACCTCCCTTCCTACTGACTCAACCTGCAAATGAACCTTTTGGGAATCCTGCACCAGCACTCCCCAAGTCCCTCCGATTCCTGGATCCTCTCCCCATTTAGAAGATAATCTCCCCCTTTCTTCTTCCGACCAAAGGCACACATTGCCGCGATTCTCTGCCCAGTCTCCCAACCTGTCCAAGTCCCTCTGCAGGATCCCTAAAGCTTTCTCTACACTACCTGCCCTTCCACCAATCAGTCATAAACTTGTCCACAAAGCCTTCAATCCCCTCGTCCACATCATGAATATACAAGGTGAAGAGTAACGGCCCCATCACCGAGCCCTGCGCAACTCCGCTAGTCACTGGCAGTCGGAGCCAGAGAAAGCCCCCTTCATTGCCACTCTCAGCCAACCTGCTATCCACGCTAGGACCCTTCCCCCAATGCCAACAGCCTCCTGTCTTGTTTTGCAGCCTCACAATTGGCTTAGACAACACCCATCATAGAAACATAGAAAATAGGTGCAGGAGTAGAGGCCATTCGGCCCTTCGAGCCTGCACTGCCATTCAATATGACCATGGCTGATCATCCAACTCAGTATCCTGTACCTGCCTTCTCTCCATACCCCCATGGTCAACTCTAGTGATTGTTGAAAGATTAATACCGATGCCTCTACAATCTCTATATCTCCCTCTCTCACAACCCTGGGGTGAGACTGGTCCTTGATGATGCTGTTGGCCTTGCCGAGGCAGTGTGAGGTGTAGATAGAAACATAGAATATAAGTGCAGGAGGAGGCCATTCGGCCCTTCGAGCTAGCCCCCGGCATTCATTGTGATCATGGTTGATCGTCCCCAATCAATAACCCGTGCCTGCCTTCTCCCCATATCTATCTAACTCTCTCTTAAATCCATCCAATGACTTGGCCTCCACTGCCCTCTGTGGCAGGGAATTCCACAAAGATGGAATCAATGGAAGGGAGGTTGGTTTGTGTGTGTGTGTGGTGGTCTGGGCTGTCTACAGTTCTCTGCTATTTCATGTGGTCTTGGGTGGAGCTGTTCCCAAACCAACGTTGCAGTGATACATCCCGATAAAATGCTTTCTGTAGAGGGTGATGAGGGTGAACAGTTTTCACAGTTGCACACCTACTGAACCCGGGCAGTATCTCTTTAGTGGCCACAGCCGAATCGAACATTCAAATATTCACACGCTGCTGACAGGAGATGTCGTGGAGGATATTCTTGAATGTATACGCTCAGCAAAAAACTACCTAGCAAAAATGACAGGGCTGAGCATAAACCTCTTATGAGGGAAATCGTATTAAAGCAGCATTTCATACTAATTTAATTTGCACAGCTTTCTTGCAAACTGCACTAATTTATGGGCTATTGATAAAGGTTCACCATGTCGAATATATCTTAGACAGCATGTGCCAGCAGGCATTACATGGTGCTGT
>NW_026576630.1:152500-172500 GCF_028641065.1 Leucoraja erinaceus
GAAAAGTTACCCCTCAGATTCCTATTAAATCTTTTCCCCTTCACCTTGAACCCGTGTCCTCTGGTCCTCGATTCCCCTACTCTGGGCAAGAGACTCTGTGCACCCTGATCTATTCCTCTCATGAGTTTATACACCTCTATAAGATCACCCCTCATCCTCCTGCGCTACATGGAGTAGAGTCCCAGCCTACTCTACCTCTCCCTGTAGCTCACACCCTCTAGTCCCGGCAACATCCTCGTATATCTTCTCTGTCCCCATTGCAGGTGGATATCATAAAGGAAATCAACTGGTAAACGGTGACAGAGAGAGGGGGCAGCTCAGGCTATTCCACCGCTCCTCATACAACGTAGGAGTTATACAGAATCAGGCCATTCAGCCCATCAAGCCTTCTCCGCCATTCAATCATGGCTGATCTATCTCTCCCTCCTAACCCCATTCTCCTGCTTTCTCCCCATAACCCCTGACACCCGCGCTGATTGTGAAGACCGCCAGCAGGATTATTGGAGCTCCACTCCCTTTCTTGCTGGACATATACAGGAAGAGATGTATCAACAGAGCCATCTCCATCATCAAAGACCCCTACCACCCATCGCATCACATATTCTCCATCCTGCCGTCTGGGAAGAGGTACAGGAAGCAGCAGGATGCTCCTCAGCTTCTTCCCGCAGGCTATAAGACTGATAAACGGACTTAGCCCCCCTGCACCAACCACCAACCTGGACACACTGCAGCAGCTGTCGATTGGAACGCCTGTTGATGTTTAGTAGAGAGTAGAGTGTTTAATTTAATTTGTTCATGATATATGTATTTTTATTTCTATTTATTTGTTGTTATTTGTACTGCACACTGAATGGACACTGGTTGAGCAACGTTTTTTTGTTTCCTCTGGGTATGTGAGTACTCAGGAAAATGACAATACAGATATACTGATACTGACTGATACTGAATCTATCTATCTCTGCCTTAAGACTATCCTATGATGTCCTCCACAGCCGTCTGTGGCAATGAATTCCACAGATTCACCACCGTCTGACTAAAGAAATTCCTCCTCATCTACTTTCTAAAAGAACGTCCTTTAATTCTGAGGCTGTGCCCTCTGGTCCTAGACTCTCCCACTAGTGGAAACATCCTCTCCACATCCACTCTATCCAGGCCTTTCACTATTCAGTAACATTTCAATGAGGTCCCCCCTCATTCTGACTGTCTCCCACACCCTCTCTCTGTCTCTCTCTGTCTCTCCCACACCCACTCTCTGTCCCCGGGAGCAGCATAAGATCCCCAGGGTGAGGGTGAGAGGGGCATTCTGTGCCCTGGGCAATGCCCCATGAGGGGATGATGAATCAGGAATGCCATTGGGCACCAGGTACCACGGTGCTTCTGTGAAACCAGACGCTGCCATCCTTTTGCTGAATGAACTAAAAAAGCTGTCACCAACAACCCAGGCATGTAATAGGTTCATACTCTGTGTAATAGGCTGCTCAGGCGCGTAATGGGCTTGTAATAGGCAGAATAGTCTACTTGGGATCGTAACAGAGGAGCCCGCTTCGGTTGGGAGGATCTGGAGATTTTGTAGAATTGTTCCAATAGACGCAGCCCATGAGAGACTTTGTGTGCCAGCTGTCAGCTAGTTACACCCACCCAGCACAGCGCTCATTCTGGCAACACAGGCCTGGCACTGGCCTGGCACTGGCAACACAGGCCTGGCACTACCAACACAGGCCCAGCACAGGCCTGGCACTGGCAACACAGGCCTGGCACTGGCAACACAGGCCCACAGGCCTGGCACTGCCAACACAGGCCCAACACAGACCCAACACAGGCCTGGCACTACCAATACGGGCCTGGCACTGCCAACACAGGCCTGGCACTGCCAACACTGCACTACAGGCCTGGCACTGGCAACACAGGCCCACAGGCCTCGCACTGCCAACACAGGCCCACAGGCCTGGCACTGGCAACACAGGCCCACAGGCCTGGCACTGGCAACACAGGCCCAACACAGGCCTGGCACTGGCAACACAGGCCCAACACAGGCCTGGCACTGCCAACACAGGCCTGGCACTGCCAACACAGGCCTGGCACTGCCAACACAGGCCTGGCACTGCCAACACAGGCCTGGCACTGCCAACACAGGCCCAACACAGGCCTGGCACTGCCAACACAGGCGGCCTGGCACTGCCAACACAGGCCTGGCACTGCCAACACAAGCCTGGCACCGCCAAGACAGGCCCAACACAGGCCCGGCACTGCCAACACAGGCCCAACACAGGCCTGGCACTGCCAACACAGGCCCACACAGGCCTGGCACTGCCAACACAGGCCTGGCACTGCCAACACAGGCCCAACACAGGCCTGGCACTGCCAACACAGGCCCACAGGCCTGGCACTGCCAACACAGGCCTGGCACTGCCAACACAGGCCTGGCACTGCCAACACAGGCCTGGCACTGCCAATACAGGCCCAACACAGGCCTGGCACTGGCAACACAGGCCTGGCACTGCCAACACAGGCCTGGCACTGCCAACACAGACCCAACACAGGCCTGGCACTGCCAACACAGGCCTGGCACTGCCAACACAGTCCCAACACCCAACACTGGCTTGGCACTGCCAACACAGACCCAACACAGGCCTGGCACTGCCAACACAGGCCTGGCACTGCCAACACAGGCCTGGCACTGCCAACACAGGCCCAACACAGGCCTGGCACTGTCAACGCAGGGCAACACTGCACCGACACAGACCCATAGTCCTGGCTCTGCCAAAACATTGGCACTCTCAATGCAGACTCACGTTGTCCAACACTGTGCCTCCAACACAGGGGCGTCATAGTGGTGCAGCGGGTAGAGCTGCTGCCTCACAGCGCCAGAGACCTAGCTTCAATCCCGACTCCGGGTGCTGTCTGTACGGAGTTTGCACGTTCTCCCCGTGACCTCCTTGGGTTTTCTCTGAGATCTTCGGTTTCCTCCCACACTCCAAAGACGTGCAGGTTTGTAGGTTAATTGACTTTGATAAAGTTTGCAAATTGTCCCCAGTGTGTGTGGGATAGTATTAGTGTGCGGGGATCGCTGGTCGGCACGGACTCGGTGGGCCGAAGGGCTTGTTTCCGCGCTGTATCTCTAATCTAAGGTGCTGCCTGACCCGCTGAGTTACTCCAGCACTCTGTGAAACGTCACCTATCCATGTTCTCCACAGATGCTGCCTGACCCGCTGAGTTACTCCAGCACTCTGTGAAACGTCACCTATCCATGTTCTCCACAGATGCTGCCTGACCCATTGAGTTACTCCAGCACTGTGTGTGTGTGTGCTATCAGGCAGGCTCAGGCCGGGGCAGAAGGGGCAGGTGTCGGGGAGGAGGAGGTGGGTGTGAAGAGGATTCCGTTCCATCAACAAGCCACAGAGATGGTGAACTTGCCCTGTATTGAGCTGGGGCAGCTGAGCAACACACAGCCCCAACAGGGAACTACAGACTGGATTAATTCCATCGCACATGTCCATCAGTAACATTGTAAATTGACCCAACTAACCTGTACGTCTTTGGTGTGTGGGAGGAAACCGGAGCACCCGGAGAAAACCCACGCAGGCCACGGGGAGAACGTGCAAACTCCGTACAGACAGCACCCGGAGAAAACCCATGCATGCAAACTCCGTACAGACAGCGTGTGTTCTCTGGGATCGAACCCGGATGTGAGGCAGCAGCTCTACCCGCTGCACCACCATGCCGCCTTTAATTTGAACTAAATTATTCACTATTAAATTATTAATTAAAAATACTCTTGCACTCTGCTGTACACCCATACATAGAAACTGAGAAAAAAGGTGCAGGAGTAGAGGCCATTCGGCCCTTCGAGCCTGCACCGTTCGCCATTCAATATGATCATGGCTGATCATCCAACTCAGTATCCTGTACCTGCCTTCTGTCCATACCCCCTGATCCCTTTAGCCACAAGGGCCACATCTAACTCCCTCTTAAATATAGCCAATGAACTGTGGCCTCAACTACCTTCTGTGGCAGAGAATTCCACAGATTCACCACTCTCTGTGTGTGAAAAAAAATGTTTTTCTCATCTCGGTCCTAAAAGATTTCCCTCTTATCCTTAAACTGTGTGACCCCTAGTTCTGGACTTCCCCAATATCCAACTCCCTCTTAAATATAGCCAATGTATTGTGGCCTCAACTACCTTCTGTGGCAGAGAATACAGTACAGATGCAGGCCCTTCAGCCCACCCTGTCCATGCTGGCCAAGGTGGCATATTGGGCTGGTCCCACCTGCCTGCCTGTAGACCCTCCAATCCATATATCTGTGTGATGGTTGTCCACTCAGGGCAGTGGACCTCCTGCAGGGGGCAAGACTAATTATGGACACATAGCTTTAGGGGGAAACCAAGTGAGTTAGGAAGGCCGATGTGTCGGCTAGTACAGGATGTCTGTGAGAGAATGCAATTTAACATTTGAACACAAGCTGCAGGGTGAAGTTGGTGCTGCCAACACAGACTGAATGGGAAATTAACCTCCTGGGCCCATCTGCCAACACTGTGGGCAGAGAATGATTGCTCTACTCCCCCTTCTCTATATTAACTGCCGAGAGAAACATTGGCAGTGGGGATAAAAGGATCTGCGGCTGACAGGCCAGAATCATCCAATCAATTAATGAGGAACCTGTTCACATTCTAATTGGTGTGGAGAGGCACAGGGTTAGATGCTTCAACGTGCCAGCAACCTACCAGCCCAGAGCTGCCAACAAGCTGCCAACAACATGCCATCAGAGCTTGTCGGCACTGGGCTGGCACCCGCTGAGGTTTAGAAGGATAGAAACATAGAAACATAGACAATAGGTGCAGGAGTAGAGGCCATTTTGCCCTTCGAGCCTGCACCATTCGCCATTCAATATGATCATGGCTGATCATCCAACTCAGTATCCTGTACCTGCCTTCTCTCCATACCCCCCTGATCCCTTTAGTCACAAGGGCCACATCTAACTCCCTCTTAAATATAGCCAATGAACTGTGTGGCCTCAACTACCTTCTGTGGCAGAGAATTCCACAGATTCACCACTCTCTGTGTGTGTGAAAAAAATGTTTTTCTCATCTTGGTCCTAAAAGATTTCCCCCTTATCCTTAAACTGTGTGACCCCTAGTTCTGGACTTCCCCAACATCGGGAACAATCTTCCTGCATCCAGCCTGTCCAACCCCTTAAGAATTTTGTAAGTTTCTATAAGATCCCCCCTCAATCTTCTAAATTATAGCGAGTACAGAAATAAGGGGGAAAGGGGGATTAGGGGGGGGAGATCTCATTGAAACGTACCGAATAGTGAAAGGCCTGGATGTGGAGAGGATGTTTCCACTGGTGGGATGGTGTAGGACCAGTGGCCTCAACGCAAGAAATCACAGCGAATTGTGGACAGTTGCAGCCCAGACCGTCACACACACACACACACAAACCAACCTCCCTTCCATCCACCGCCTCCATCTACACCTCACGCTGCCTCGGCAAGGCCAGCAGCATCATCACGGACCAGTCTCACTCCCTCTTCTCCCCTCTCCCATCGGGCAAGAGGTACAGAAGTGTGAAAACGCACACACACACACACCTCCAGATTCAGGGACAGTTTCTTCCCGGCTGTTATCAGGCAACTGTGAACCGTCCTCTCACCAACTAGAGAGCGGTCCTGACCTCCCATCCACCTCATTGGAGACCCTCGGACTATCATTGATCGGACTTTACCTTGCACTAAACGTTATTCCCTTTATCCTGTATCTGTACACTGTGGACGGCTCGATTGTAACAGCCATAGAGAGTCACAGAGTGATACAGTGTGGAAACAGGCCCTTTGGCCCAACTTGCCCACTCAGGCCAACATGTCCCAGCTACACTAGTCCCACCTGCCCGCCCTTGGTTCATATCCCTCCAAACCTGACCTATCCATGTACCTGTCTAACTGTTTAATCTGTCTAGCTGTGATAGTCCCAGCCTCAACTACCTCCTCTGGCAGCTCGCTCCAGATTCAGGGACAGTTTCTTCCCGGCTGTTATCAGGCAACTGAATCATCCTACCTCAAACAGAGAGTGGTCCTGAACCACTATCCAGCTCATTGGAGACCCTCGGACTATCCTTGATCGGACTTTACCTTGCACTAAACGTTATTCCCTTTATCCGGTATCTGTACACTGTGGACGGCTCGATTGTAATCATGTATTGTCTTTCCACTGACTGGTTAGCGCGCAACAGAGGCTTTTCACTGTACCTCGGTACACGGGATATTAAACTGGGCTGAACTGCAAGGCGGGGTTTCGGGCCGAAACGTTGCCTATTTCCTTCACTCCATAGATGCTGCTGCACCCGCTGAGTTCCTCCAGCATTTTTGTGTACCAGGCGCTAGAGAAATGCAGCTCCAGCCCCGTGTTTGCTAGCTGCATGGATCAGATGTTTATAAATGTGAACAAACTGTTCTTACAGCCTCACTGTGCCTCACACAATCGCCACTCCAATGTGGGGAAAAGATAATTAAAAACTAAAACTGTTTGCTCCAAGATTACTTCAGCAGGATTTGAAATCGATTTTTTCCTTTAATAATTCTGAGCATCGATGGTTTTTGCTTAACAAACGCCGTCTATCATGACCTGTACATTTTGATACACAGTTATGGTGTTGAATTAAGGTCTCTCTCTGAGTAGAATAACTAATATGGGGAAAAGGCTCGCTGCTTGCAACAGAATGGTTACGATCTCTTCCTTAGCTTCCTCACAAACACCTCATCTGCTGAGAAATCAAACATTAGCCAGTGCTGAGAAACCACAGTCCCATCGCACTGCATGTACACACACACACCTGCCCACAGTGGCCTGCTCAGTCCCATCACACTGCATGTACACACACACACCTGCCCACAGTGGGCTGCTCAGTCCCATCACACTGCATGTACACACACACCTGCCCACAGCGGTCTGCTCAGTCCCATCACACTGCATGTACACACACACCTGCCCACAGTGACCTGCTCAGTCCCATCGCACAGCATGTACACACACACACCTGCCCACAGTGACCTGCTCAGTCCCATCGCACAGCATGTACACACACACACCTGCCCACAGTGACCTGCTCAGTCCCATCACACTGCATGTACACACACACACCTGCCCACAGCGGTCTGCTCAGTCCCACCACACTGCATGTACACACACACACCTGCCCACAGTGGCCTGCTCATGTCCCATCACACTGCATGTACACACACACACCTGCCCAGTCCCATCACACTGCTTGTACACACACACACACCTGCCCGCAGTGGTCTGTACCCAAGGGAGTCTCTCGCCCAGCGTAGGGGAATCGAGGAACAGAGGACTTAGATTTAAGGTGAAGAGGAAAAGATTTAATAGGAACCTTTTTGCACAAATGGTGGTGGGTGTATGGAACGAGCTGCCGGAGGAGGTAGTTGAGACAGGGACTATCGCAACATTTAAGAAGCATTTAGACAGGTACATGGATAGGACTGGTTTAGGGATATGGGCCAAACGCAGGCAGATGGGACTAGTGTAGATGGGGCATGTTGGTCGGTGTGGGTATGTTGGTCGGTGTGGGCATGTTGATCGGTGTGGGCATGTTGGTCGGTGTGGGGCATGTTGGTCGGTGTGGGCGTGGTGGTTGGGGGGGGGCATGTGGGTGAGGGTGGGGCATGTTGGTCGGTGTGGGGCATGTTGGTCAGTGTGGGCATGTTGGTTGGTGTGGGCATGTTGGTTGTTGTGGGCATGTTGGTCGGTGTGGGGCCTGTTGGTCGGTGTGGGCATGTTGGGCGGTGGGGGGCATGTTGGTCGGTGTGGGCATGTTGGTCGGTGTGGGCATGTTGGTCGGTGGGTGGGCATGTTTGGGCGGTGTGGGCATGTTGGTCGGGTTGTGGGGCATGGTTGGTCGTGTGGGGTGGGCATGTTGGTCGGTGTGGGGCCTGTTGGTAGGTGTGGGCATGTTGGTCGGTGTGGGGCCTGTTGGTAGGTGTGGGCATGTTGGTCGGTGTGGGGCATGTTGGGCGGTGTGGGCATGTTGGTCAGTGTGGGCATGTTGGTCGGCTGTGGACATGTTGGTCGGTGTGGGACATGTTGGTCGGTGTGGGGCATGTTGGTCAGTCAGTCTCTCCCACAGAGGGGGAATGTGCACCTTGCCAGGGGCTGTAGAATACTGCACACTGAAGGCATGAATAGCCATCTTTACCCCTTCACCTTAAACCCATGTCCTCTGGTCCTTGATTCCCCTACTCTGGGCAAGAGACTCTGTGCGTCTATCCGATCTATTTCTCTCATGATTTTATACACCTCTATAAGATCACCCTCATCCTCCTGCGCTCCAGGGAATAGAGTCCCAGCCTCTGCTAAAGGCCAATGTGCCGAATGCCTTCTTGACCACGTAACTAGTTGTGACCCAACTATGTAGCTACGCTCCTTGTGACCTCTGCTCTACAACTCTCCCCAGAGCCCCTGCCATTCACAGTGTATGCCCTGCCAGTGAAGCCCCTGCTGTAGTTACATCATTAACCTGTCTTCAATCATATAGTACATGTTTTTTGGTTTGGTTCAGAGATACAGCACGGAAACAGGCCCTTCGGCCCATCCAGTCCGTGCCGACCAGCGATCCACGCTCACTAACACTATCCTACACACACACTAGGGGACAATTTACATTTATACTAGCCTAATTAACCTACAAACCCGCACGCCTTTGAAAGGTGGGAGGAAACCGAAGATCTTGGAGAAAACCCAGGCTGGTGACGGGGAGAAGATGCAAACTCCGTCCAGACAGAGCCCGTAGTCACCCCGCTCTCTGGCGCTGTGAGGCAGCAGCTCTACCCGCTGCATGTCTGTGTTTGAAGTCGGCAATCTCTGTAAATCTCTGTATCGCTGACGGTTTCCCCACAGCAGCGCCGGCTGTGAGAATTGATGCAGAATTTACACCGCCCTGCCATTAGTGCCGAGTTAATCCCCAGCCTGGCCTTCCTCATTAAGGACACACCAAGCTGTGGGCAGCAGAATCCCTCTGTCATTCCACCAGGGCCTGGGTGGCAACACTTTAGTCCATGTCTGTCCCACACACACACACACGCCCCGTGGTTTCAGGCACCACCCCTTGTGCAGACAACACAGCACAGGGGAACTATCCGCTGCTGGGGCAATGATGAGCGAAGATATACACAACACACTGGAGTAACTCAGCGGGCAGGTCAGGCAACATCTCTGGAGAGAAGGAATGGGTCGAGACTCTTCTTCAGACCCTATTCCTTCTCTCCAGAGATCTCCAGAACTAGGGATCACAGTTTAAGGATAAGTGGGAAATCCTTTAGGACCGAGATGAGAAAAACATTTTTCCCACACACAGAGAGTGGTGAATCTGTGGAATTCTCTGCCACAGAAGGTAGTTGAGGCCACACAGTTCATTGGCTATATTTAAGAGGGAGTTAGATGTGGCCCTTGTGGGTAAAGGGATCAGGGGGTTTGGAGAGAAGGCAGGTACAGGCTACTGAGTTGGATGATCAGCCATGATCATATTGGATGGCGGTGCAGGCTCGAAGGGCCGAATGGCCTACTCCTGCACCTATTGTCTGTGAACAGTTTATCGTTTTTCACCCCTAGAGGTATTTACTGTGTCAGGAAGTCAAATTACAACTTTGGTCAGGCCACATCTGGACTATTGCCTACAGTTCTGGTCGACCCCATTACTGGAAGGATGTGGAGAGGGGAGGGAGAGGGTGCAGATGAAGTTTACCTCTCCCTCAGCCCCCTCCCTATCAACCCCTCCCTACCTCCCTCTCTCCCTCTCCCTCCCTCTCATGCTCTCCCTATCCCCCTCACTATCACCCTCTCCCTCTCACCCTCCCCTCTCTCCCTCCCTCTCCTCTTTCTCCCCTCCCTCCTCTCACCCCCTCCCTCTCTCCCTCCCTCTCCCTCTCTCCCCCTCCTATCACCCCCCCCTCCCTCTCTTGCTCTCCCTCCCCCTCCCTATCTCCCTCCCCTCCTCCCCCCCTCTCTCCCTCTCCCCCACCCTCCCTCCCTCTCCCCCACCCTCTCCCCCTCTCCCCCACCCTCTCCCCCTCCCCCCCACCCTCCCTCCCTCTCCCCCACCCTCCTCCCCCCCCTCCCTCCCTCTCCCTCTCACTCTCCCTCTCTCCCTCTCCCTCTCTCTATCTCATTCTTTCTCTCTCCCTGTCTCTCTCTCTCTCTCTCTCTCTCTCTCTCTCTCTCTCTCTCTCTTTCTCTTTCTCTCTCCCTCTCCCTCCCTCCCCCCTCCTTCCCACCCTCTCCTCCTTCCCCCCCCCCCCTCCCCCCCTCCCTCCCCCCCTCTCCCTCTCCCCACCCTCTCCTTCTCCCTCTCCCCCACCCTCTCTCCCTCTCCCCCACCCTCTCCCCCCTCTCCCCCTCTCTCCCTCTCCCCTCCCTCCTCCCCCTCGCCCCCTTCCCCCCCCCTCTCCCCCCTCTCCCCCACCTCTCTTCCCCTCTCCCCCACCCTCCCCCCCACCCTCTCTCCTCTCCCCTCCCCTCCCTCTCCCTCCTGAGCTCCCCCTCCCCCCACCCCCCTCTCCTCCCCTCTCCCCCATCCCCTCCCCTCTCGCTGCCTCCCTGGTGTGTGGGGTGTAAGATGCTGAGTCATAACCTGGGCTCTCTCTCAGTGACGGAGGTGGTGTAACAATCCTCTCTCCTTCCCGCGTCGACTCTCAGCTACTAAATCCATCATCACTGACAGGAGAGGATCTGATTCATGTCTCTCTCTGCGTCCAAGTGTACTCCAGTCTAACGGCTGAGTAATGTTTGACAAACCAACGAGGCCGGGACACCATCTACATCCACTCACTTACACTTCCCACCGACAGGCGCCACACACACACACACACTCACACACACACACACACACTCACACACACACACACACACACACACACACACACACACACACACACACACACACACACACACACACACACACACACACACACACACACACACACACACACACACACACACACCACACACACACACACACACACACACACACACACACACACACACACACACACACACACACACACACACACACACACACACACACACACACACACACACACACACTCTGCAGGCTGGGCTGAGCTGTGTTGATCAGCGGGTGTGTGTGTGTGTGTGTGTGTGTGTGTGTGTGTGTGTGTGTGTGTGTGTGCGTGTGCGTGTGCGTGTGCGTGTGTGTGTGTGTGTGTGTGTGTGTGGGGGGGAGATGGTGTCCAAGGTTGTCAATGTCTAGCTGCTGTTCACTGATCTCCCGTCCACTCTCACACACACACACACACACACACATACACACCCACACACACACACACACACACACACACACACACCCACGGCCGACACGCGGCGTGTGGCTGCTAGGTGGTGGAACACGTCTGTGAGTGTGTGTTCTAATTCAGCTCTACACACATACGCACCCACACACACACACTCTGCAGGCTGGGCTGAGCTGTGTTGATCACCGTGTGTGTGTGTGTGGGGGGGGAGATGGTCCAAGGTTGTCAATGTCTAGCTGCTGTTCACTGATCTCCCGTCCATTCTCCTCCACTATTGTTCAACGGTTCAGTGATTCATTTATAGTCACGTGTCCCAGCTCCAGTGAAAGACATTTTTGTGCATTCAGCTCAGTAAAACTATCCCTACAAACGCCTTCAACATTCATCTCCAGCACAGATCAGCACGGTGGTGCAGCGGGTAGAGCTGCTGCCTCACAGCGCCAGAGACCCGGGTTCCATCCTGACTACGGGTGCTGTCTGTACGGAGTTTGCACGTTCTCCCCGTGACCAGCGTGGGTTTTCTCCGGGCGCTCCGGTTTCCTCCCACACTCCAAAGACGTGCGGGTTTGTAGGTTAATTGGCTTGGTTTAAATGTTAAAAGATTGTTCCCAGTGTGTGTAGGATAGTGTTAGTTTGCGGGGATCGCTGGTTGGCACAGACTGGGTGGGCCGAAGGGCCTGTTTCCGCGCTGTATCTCTAAACTAAACTAAACGTGTGGGAAGGAACTGCAGGTGCTGGTTTAAACCGAAGATAGACACAAAATGCTGGAGTAACTCAGCGGGACAGCAAGCATCTCTGGAGAGAAGGAATGGGTGACGTTTCGGGAAGAGACCCTTCTTCAGTCTGAGTCGGGGGAGAGGGAGACACAGAGATAAGGAAACTGAACCAATCTTACAAAATTCTTAAGGGGTTGGACAGGCTAGATGCAGGAAGATTGTTCCCGATGTTGGGGAAGTCCAGGACAAGGGGTCACACAGTTTAAGGATAAGGGGGAAGTCTTTTAAGGCCGAGATGAGAAAAATATTTTTCACACAGAGAGTGGTGAATCTGTGGAATTCTCTGCCACAGAAGGTAGTTGAGGCCACACAGTTCATTGGCTATATTTAAGAGGGAGTTAGATGTGGCCCTTGTGGCTAAAGGGATCAGGGGGTATGGAGAGAAGGCAGGTGATGGATACTGAGTTGGATGATCAGCCATGATCATATTGAATGGCGAATGGTGCAGGCTCGAAGGGCCGAATGGCCTCTACTCCTGCACCTATTATCTATGTTTCTATGGAACCACTGTCACACTGCAGTGGGGAGGGAGGGAGATGTCCAAGGTGCTGAAACATTAGTGTGACCGGCACTCACACTGCAGTGTGTAGATGCTATCCAAGGTGCTGAATCTCTGGCTGCCTTTCGCCAATATTAGATCATAAATGATAGGAGCAGAATTAGGCCATTCGGCCCATCAAGTCTACTCCGCCATTCAATCATGGCTGATCTATCTCTCCCTCTTAACCCCATTCTCCTGCCTTCTCCCCATAGCCCCTGACACCCGTCCACACTCCACACTTAAACACAAAGGGTGGTGGGTGGGTGTATGGAACGAGCTGCCAGAGGAGGTAGTTGAGGCTGGGACTATCCCAACGTTTAAAAAACAGTTAGACAGGTACATGGATAGGACAGGTTTGGAGGGGATGCCAAACGCGGGCAGGTGGGGCTAGTGTAGCTGGGACATGTTGGCTGGTGTGGGCAAGTTGGGCTGAAGGGCCTGTTTCCGTGACTCTGTGACTAGTGTAGCTGGGACATGTTGGCCGATGTGGGCAAGTTGGGCCAAAGGGCCTGTTTCCCATTCACTAGCACTACCCTACACACACACACACTACTGGGGACAATTTACATTTAAACCAAGCCAATTAACCTACAAACCCGCACGTCTTTGGAGTGTGGGAGGAAACCGGAGCACCCGGAGAAAACCCACGCAGGTCACGGGGAGAACGTGCAAACTCCGTACAGACAGCACCCGTAGTCGGGGTGGAACCCGGGTCTCTGGCGCTGTGAGGCAGCAGCTCTACCTGCTGCACCACCGTGCTACCCTGTTCTTAGTTTAGAGCTCCAGTGTTTAAACAGGCCCTTCGGCCCACCAGGTCCCTGCCTTCACCTGTGGGGCCCAAGGTGTGGGATTCCCTCCCTAGACCTCTGTGCTTATGTTAAAACGTTTGGTCATCTTCACTAATGTGGCTTGGCATCGACTTTGGTTTGAAAATGCCCCTCAGCAGAGCCTTGGGATATTCTGTGATGTTAGAGCCATTATGAAAATAAAAAGTACTGCTGTAAATTGCTCTGGGATGGCCTGCAGTCATAAAAGGTGCAGTAATGTTTTGTTTCAAGCTGGCTGCGATGAACTGAATGAAGCATGGTTCAGACTGAAGCTGGGTTTCTGAAGGGTTACCTTGGATCAGTAATCTTCCATGTGTAGTGGCTACCTGCACACCAACATCACCACCGCACCTGAGCCAATAGACAACAGGTGCAGGAGTAGAGGCCATTCGCCCCTTCCAGCCAGCACCGCCATTCAATGTGATCATGGCTGATCATCCACAATCAGTACCCCGTTCTTGCCTTCTCCCCCATATCCCCTTACACCCACACTAATCACTAATCAATAATCTATCTATATCTCTGCCTTAAATATATCCACTGACTTGTGGCCTCCACAGACGTCTGTGGCAATGAATTCCACAGATTCACCACCCTCTGGCTAAAGAAATTCCTCCCCATCTCCACATAACCGCTGACACTAGAGGATTCTCCACAGATGCTGCCCGACACTGAGGTTACTCCTGCTCTTGGTGTCTATCATAGGTTTACCAGAATGTTGTAGACAGCCGCACAAAGCTGGAGTTACTCAGTGGGTCAGGCAGCATCTGTGGATAGAGTGAATAGGTGATGTTTGGGGTTGAGTCCCTTCTTCAGGCATGTTGCCAGGTTTAGAGGGTTTCAGCTACAGGGAGAGGTTAGGCAGCCTTGGATTGTCGGAGATCGAGGGGAGTTTTGATCAGTCATGAGAGGCAATGATAGGGTAGACAGTCACAACCTTTCCCCAGGGTGGAGATGTCCAACACTAGAGGGCACAGCTGTAAGGTGAGAGATGTGCGGGGTAAGTGGGTGGTGGAACTTGCTGCCAGGGGTGGTGGTGGAGGCAGGTACGATCATGGTGTTGAACAAGCTCATGGATATGCAGGGAATGGAAGGATATGGACCACGTACAGGCAGACGAGAGTTGGTTTTGTTTTGTTTAGTTAACAGATCCAGCGTAGAAACTGGCCCTTCGGCCCATCGAGCCCGTGCCGACCAGCGATCCCCGCACACTAACACCACCCTACACACACTGGGGACAATTTACATTTACACCAAGCCAATTAACCTGCAAACCCGCACGTCTTTGGAGTGTGGGAGGAAACCGGAGCGCCCGGAGAAAACCCACGCAGGTCACGGGGAGAACGTGCAAACTCCGTACAGACAGCACCCGTGGTCGGGATAGAACCCGGGTATCTGGCGCTGTGAGGCAGCAGCTCTACCCGCTGCGTCACCGTGCCACACTTGGTATCATTGTGGGCCGAATGGCCTGTTCCTGGGCGATGCTGCTCTACGATGTGTGAATCTGTGAGATAGAATAGCTCTCAGGGCCGAAGGGCCTGTTCCTGGGTGATACTACTCTACGATGTGTGAATCTGTGAGATAGATTAGCCCTGTGGGCCGAAAGGCCTGTTCCTGGGCGATGCTACTCTACGATGTGTGAATCTGTGAGATAGAATAGCTCTGTGGGCCGAATGGCCTGTTCCTGGGCGATGCTACTCTACGATGTGTGAATCTGTGAGATAGATTAGGCCTGTGGGCCGAATGGGCCTGTTCCTGGGTGATGCTACTCTACGATGTGTGAATCTGTGAGATAGATTAGGCCTGTGGGCCGAATGGCCTGTTCCTGGGCGATACTACTCTACGATGTGTGAATCTGTGAGATAGATTAGGCCTGTGGATGAACACTCTTCACTCAGCTAGAGGACTAACAGATCTGGGTGCACTCATTGAAAGCCAGTGAACTGTGACGGCATTCACAATACAGAGAGGCTGATTAGTGTCTTCACTGAGAGAGAGTGAGAGTACTGTTACCGTCATTCCCCCAGCACTGAGGGCTGTGGAGTCTTACTGCTGCCACAGACCCCCCCCCCCTCTCCTCCTGTAGTGTCCAGTGTCTAGTGAACTGGTCCCCTCCCCCTCACCCTCCCACACCACTAAGACCAGGCAACATTGCAGGCAGCAAGACAGGGGCTGGGGCGGTGAAGCTGATGCAAGTGGACATTGCAGGTTGTCAAGCTGCCCATTTAACCCCACACACAACCACCGGCCTACGGCATCTGCTAAACTGTGCCTGACTGTCTCCCGTAGTACAGCTGCAGACAGCGTCCAGCATTTTGTGTCTACCTTCGATTCAAACCAGCATCTGCAGTTCTCTCTTGCATTTACAAAGATGTTTAGTTTAGTTTAGAGATGCAGCGCGGAAACAGGCCCTTCGGCCCACCGAGTCCGTGCCGACCAGCGATCCCCGCACACTAACACTATCCTACACACACTAGGAACAATTTACATTTATACACCAAGCCAATTCATCTACAAACCCACACGCACGTCTTTGGAGTGTGGGAGGAAACCGGAGCGCCCGGAGAAAACCCACGCAGGTCACGGGGAGAACGTGCAAACTCCGTACAGACAGCGCCCGTAGTCAGGATGGAACCCGGGTCTCTGCCGCTGTGAGGTAGCAGCTCTACCCGCTGCACCACCGTGCTGATGCTACCCGGACTTGAAGGGCCTGAGCTACAGGGAGAGGAGAGCAAGAGGATGAAGGGTGATCTTATACAGGTGTATACGATCATATGGGGAATAGATGCTTGTACCCAGAGGAGCGGAATGAGGAACCAGAGAGAGGGGAGAGATTCAGTAGGAACCTGAGGGGCAACACAAAGATAGAGAGAGAGAAACTAGAACAAAATGGTACATAGAGAGACAGGTTTAGAGGGATGAGGGCCAAATGCAGGCAGGTGGGACTAGTGTAGATGGGGCACATTAGTCAGCATGGGTTGGTTGGGCCGAAGGGCCTGTTTCTGTGCTGGATCACTCTATGGTACAGTAGAGTATGTACTGACCAGTTGCATCGTGGCCTGGTTCAGTAACTCAAATACTCTGGGGAGAAGGAGGCTGCCGGGAGATAATACAAGAGGTACTGCCTCAAAAATGCAGCCAGTATCATCACTGACCCACACCACCCTGACCATCTCACCCACTGACCCTCACCATCCTGACCACACCCTCACCCACACCCCCCTGACCATCTCACACCACCTTGACCATCTCATCTCACTGACCCACACCACCCTGACCATCTCATCTAACTGCTCCACACTACCCTGACCACACCCTCACCAACTGACCCACACCCCCCTGACCATCTCACACCACCCTGGCCATCTCATCTCACTGACCCACACCACCCTGACCCACACCACCCTGACCACACTCTCACCCACACCACTCTGGCCATCTCACAGCACCCTGACCACACCCTCATCTCACTGACCCACACCCCCCTGGCCACACCCTCACCAACTGACCCACACCACCCTGGCCACACCCTCATCTCACTGACCCACACCCCCCTGACCCACACGACCCTGACCACACACTGACCCACACCCCCCCTGACCACACCCTCACCAACTGACCCACACCCCCCTGACCACACTCTCACCAACTGACCCACACCCCCCTGACCACACCACCCTGGCCACACTCAAATCACTGACCCACACCCCCCTGACCACACTCTCACCCACACCACTCTGGCCATCTCACACCCCCCTGACCACACTCTCACCAACTGACCCACAGCCTCCTGACCACACCACCCTGGCCACACTCATATCACTGACCCACACCCTCATCAACTGACCCACACCCCCTGACCACACTCTCACCCACACCACTCTGGCCATCTCACACCCCCCTGACCACACCCTCACCAACTGACCCACACCACCCTGGCCACACTCAAATCACTGACCCACACCCCCCCCCTGACCACACTCTCACCCACACCACTCTGGCCATCTCACACCCCCCTGACCACACCCTCACCAACTGACCCCACACCACCCCTGGCCACACTCATCTCACTGACCCACACCCCCCTGGCCATGTCATCTCACTGACCCACACACCCCCCTGGCCATCCCATCTCACTGCCCCACACCACCCTGGCCACACTCATATCACTGACCCACACCACCCTGGCCACACTCATCTCACTGCCCCACACCACCCTGGCCACACTCATATCACTGACCCACACCCCCCTGGCCATCCCATCTCACTGCTACCATGGGGAAGAAGGTGCAGGAGGCTGTGAAGTGTGAGCTCCAGGTTGAAGACCAGCATCTTGCCAACAACCATCTCCAACATTCTCCACACTGACCTCAGCATATGTGACCTATCATCAACGTCTGTGGTTACATCATCAACGTCAGCGCGCACTATTATGGCCGTGCCACCTCGTATTACTGATTATTAATTTATAGTATTGTTGATTAGTGTACATTTATCGTTGTGTGTTTGCGTTAATGGGCTTGTAAAGCTGCAGCAGGTAGGAATGTCATCGTTCTGTTGCTGCTACATGTCTCAATTAAACACTTGTCTCCTGATTTGATTTAAATGTAAACCCCAGTGTTTGATTGTCACCCGTGGCAGATAGAACAATGTCATTCATACTTGCAGCTCTCTTTATATTCCATACATATATCTGAAGGGCCTGAAGTAGGGTCTCGACCCGAAACGTCACCCATTCCTTCACTCCACAGATGCTGCCTGACCCGCTGAGTTACTCCAGCACTCTGTGAAACGTCACCTATCCATGTTCTCCACAGATGCTGCCTGACCCACTGAGTTACTCCAGCACTCTGTGAAACGTCACCTATCCATGTTCTCCACAGATGCTGCCTGACCCACTGAGTTACTCCAGCACTCTGTGAAACATCACCTATCCATGTTCTCCATAGATGCTGCCTGACCCACTGAGTTATTCCAGCACTCTGTGAAACGTCACATGTCCATGTTCTCCACAGATGCTGCCTGACCCGCTGAGTTACTCCAGCACTCTGTGAAACGTCACCTATCCATGTTCTCCATAGATGCTGCCTGACCCACTGAGTTATGGTGCAGCAGCATCTATGGAGCGAAGGAAATAGGCAACGTTTTGGGCCGAAACCCTTCTGGACATAGGCAACGTTTCGGGCCGAAACCCGGAAGGGTTTCGACCCGAAACGTTGCCTATTTCCTTAGCTCCATAGATGCTGCTGCACCCGCTGAGTTACTCCAGCTATTTAGTTTAGTTTAGCTTAGATTAGAGATGTGGTTAGGGATGGGTGCTTCCTTGGCATTTAAGTATCGAGACTCAGCATGGAAACAGGCTCTTCGGCCCATCGAGTCCATGCCGACCAGCGACCAATCGGTTCACATTCTAATCACTAGGGGCAATTTACAGAGGAACCCGGGTCTCTGGTGCCGTGCAGACTTCACACAGACAGAGACGGGGATCGAACCCAGGACCCTGGGGTAATGATATGTCACCACAATGTCTGAAAGATAGACAATGGGTGCAGGAGGAGGCCATTCGGCCCTTCGATCCAGCACCGCCATTCATTGTGATCATGGCTGATCGTCCCCTGAGCATTAGCACAGAGTAACGATGCTTACTACAATACCTGAGCATTAGCACAGAGTAATAACAGGTTACCACAATACCTGAGCATTAGCACAGAGTAACCATGCTTACTACAATACCTGAGTATTAGCACAGAGTAATTACATTACCACACTACCTGAGCATTAGCACAGAGTAATAACAGGTTACCACAATACCTGAGCATTAGCACAGAGTAACCATGCTTACTACAATACCTGAGTATTAGCACAGAGTAATTACATTACCACACTACCTGAGCATTAGCACAGAGTAATAAAAGGTTACCACAATACCTGAGCATTAGCACAGAGTAACCATGCTTACTACAATACCTGAGCATTAGCAGAGAGTAATAAAAGGTTACCACAATACCTGAGTATTAGCACAGAGTAATAAAAGGTTACCACAATACCTGAGCATTAGCACAGAGTAATAAAAGGTTACCACAATACCTGAGTATTAGCACAGAGTAATAACAGGTTTCCACAATACCTGAGTATTAGCACAGAGTAACCATGCTTACTACAATACCTGAATGCAAGTACGGAATAATGGGTTGCCATAATACCCAAGTATTAACGCAGAGTAATGATGTGTTACCACTATACAAGAGTTTTATCACAGAGCAATAACGGGCCACCACAATACCTGAGCATTTGCACGGAGTAATGATGGGGTTACTATAATAAATGAGCATTAGCACAGGGTAATAATATCACCACAATACCTGAATGTTAGCACAGAGTAATGGTGGGTTACTATATATCCTAAGCATTAGCAGAGTAATAACAGATTACCACAACACCCAAAGCCATTGGCCGTGAGTGTGACAATGGAGGGGGGGAGGGGAGGGGAGGGTGCCAGACCCACTGCCCACCCGGGGGTGAGTGGGGGGGAGGGGATG